>NC_087205.1:68776544-68779044 GCF_015104395.2 Macrobrachium nipponense
TTAGCCTGGGTCAAGGCCCAGCAGTCTTCTGGAACTTCTCGTTGTGCTGTCATTTATGCGATGGCTGTTCTGGTTTTCTTGAGAGTTGCCAATCCCCTCTTGTCGCTCTGATATCCTGAGCTGATGGTCAATGGGATTCACCCTTGTGGTAAGGGTGTGGTCACCGTAAGTCTGTTGGGCAGGAAACCTAATCTCCAGGTCAGCAGGGTCAATCTTAGCCCTCTTTTAATATCAAAGCTCGGCTTATGGGATCTTCTGAGGTAAAACCTTTGTTTCCTTCAATTACTTTGATCTCTCTGATAAGCGCACCTTCTACTACCCTCCTGTGACTAATTTGTTGCTTTTGTATATAAGCCTACTGTTTTTGAAATCCATCCTATGGTCATTTTCCCCAACAATGTCTAGCTATAGCACTCCCCTGAGAGTTAAGCCTGTACTGCCCTTCTATGTTCTTGGACTCTAGTCCTTATTCCCCTACCTGATTCCCCCACATATCTGTCTCCACAATTATTGCAATTGATTATGTATACCCCCGCTACATCATCTGTATTACTGTCTTCTCCTTCCAATTTATTTTTACATACTTTGTTTTTTAAGGTATTATCAAAGGTATATACAAATTTATATTGACTTTCTTTCATTTTTGAAGTGATTTGTTTCATTTTAGGCATAAAAGGGAGGGCAACTATTTTCTTGTTTTCTTTATTCCATGTACTCTCTACATTCGCTCTGTAAAATATTTTTCTAGCTTTGGTGAGTGCCCTTTTTCTGAACCATTCCGGGTATGCTAATGCATCGAAGCTTTTATCGATGTACTTTATTTCTTGCTCTATCTTGCAAGGGTCACACGTTCTCATTGCCCTAAGAAATAAACCTGTTAGAACCCCTATTTTTATATCATGACTATGAAAAGAATATATGAGTTTGTATGTGTGGGCGTTTCTATATGTGCTGAATTCATACCCGGAATGGTTCAGAAAAGGGCACTCGCCAAAGCTAGAAAAATATTTTACAGAGCGAATGTAGAGAGTACATGGAATAAAGAAAACAAGAAAATAGTTGCCCTCCCTTTTATGCCTAAAATGAAACAAATCACTTCAAAAATGAAAGAAAGTCAATATAAACTTTGTATATACCTTTGATAATACTTAAAAACAAAGTATGTAAAAATAAATTGGAAGGAGAAAGACAGTAATACAGATGATGTAGCGGGGGTATACATAATCAATTGCAATAATTGTGGAGACAGATATGTGGGGGAATCAGGTAGGGGAATAAGGACTAGAGTCCAAGAACATAGAAGGGCAGTACAGCTTAACTCTCAGGGGAGTGCTATAGCTAGACATTGTTGGGAAAATGACCATAGGATGGATTTCAAAAACAGTAGGCTTATATACAAAAGCAACAAAATTAGTCACAGGAGGGTAGTAGAAGGTGCGCTTATCAGAGAGATCAAAGTAATTGAAGGAAACAAAGGTTTTACCTCAGAAGATCCATAAGCCGAACTTTGATATTAAAAGAAGCTAAGATTGACCCTGCTGACCTGGAGATTAGGTTTCCTGCCCAACAGACTTACGGTGACCACACCCTTACCACAAGGGTGAATCCCATTGACCATCAGCTCGGATATCAGAGCGACAAGAGGGGATTGGCAACTCTCAAGAAAACCAGAACAGCCATCGCATAAATGACAGCACAACGAGAAGAAGTTCCAGAAGACTGCTGGGCCTTGACCCAGGCTAACATCCCAACATCTCTTGAGAATGGGCCACAGAAGGGCCTGAAAGTACTCGAGTGTGGAGTAAAAACTAAATGTGTATACTTAGAAGTAAACAAGTTACAAATTGAATTTGTGGGTTTCTTTTTCAATCTTCAGAAGAAAACTGAAAGAAGTTTTTGTTTGGTTCATCTGGGTAATTGACACTGTTATATACATACATATATATAGTATATATACAGTGTTCCCCCCGTATTCGCGTTCTCCGGATTCGCAGACTCACATTCGTGGATTTTTCTTTGGAATCTATCTAGAAATTATTTGCGGACGGACTCGCCCATTCGCGGAATTTTCCGACGAAAATAATCACTAATTAGTGTATTTTTGATGTTTATTTTCATGACTAAATACATTTTTATGATACAAAAATGATTTACTAATTTTCAAATATATTTTGATTAATACTGTATTAGTAAGTTTAATAAGTTTAAATGATATCACATAATAAAAATAATAATTCTCTCTCTCTCTCTCTCTCTCTACTACAAAGATATATGTTTTTTTGTATGATAAATAAATGATTTATTATTTTCAAATATTAATATTAATTTATACAGCAATAATATCAATTCATTAAAGAAAATACCATAGTGAAATAGTAAGATTTTAGCTTATAAATTTAAAAAATTATGGAAGAACGAAGGAAATCCCAGTCAGATTCTTTCTCTAACTCAAGGTACTAAAACTCAGATATTCGTATCAAGTTAAGTGACCGGAGGGGGA
>NC_087205.1:68786544-68821544 GCF_015104395.2 Macrobrachium nipponense
TGATGTCCCACTGTTTGAAGACATGAAATCTCTTCGTCTTGACTTGAGAGAAACAGTGGAGTGTGATAACCTTCAGTATCGAAGTGAACAGGATCGCGAGTCCCAGCGTAAACATTCTCCAAGTACAGGAAGTTCTAATTTTTCAAGAGATACTGATCATGATGGCACTCCTCCTCCTGGAGGTTGTGGTGGTGGTCCAGGTGGAGGAGGATTCAATACTCCATCCAGGGTTGTATTTTAAGATAATCTTTTGAATATGGGAATTTAGTAGTATCCTGTAAGCTGTAATTCATGAGCCACAGAATCGATAATCTTTGAACTGAATATGATCTTAGAAACTTAAAATTTCATGTCTCCTTTGTGCCTCAATACGACTTGTTCAGCCGAAGTGTGAAGTATCCTGGGTCAGTGACTTTTTCACACTCACTAGAGCCTGAATGATGTACATTAATTACGTAAATTGTTTTTTCATTAGAAGACTAGTTTAGTTTGTTCCTTCATGTTTACAAACTCTCAGTCTTTACATATAAGATTCACTTCAGCGCAAGCTGGAGCCAACCGTTAACTTTAAACAAGGTGGATATTGGTAGTTGGCATTCAGTTTACTTATTGACCGTGTCTGAGATAAACCCATCTCTTCTACTGCCTGCCGTTCAGCTTAATTCTTTTCTTTTATTATGCTTTTTGTTTTTAAAGATAAATAAAATTTTGTCTCGAGATATACAGTTACCCTGCTTATTTGTGGTTCAGCAATCACGGTTTCAGTTATTCGTGGATTTTTGTGTGCCACATTTTCTCAATAAATCACAGAAAAATTGGTAATTCACGGACGTTTTCATTGAAAAAAATAGCTGATTGCTGAATTTTAATGTTATTTTTGGGACTAAATACATTTTTATCATAAAATATGTACTATTTATTCATAAAAATAGGCAGTTTTAAGCATTTTAAGAGTGGTATTTGGTGTTCCAGCTATTAAAATAGTTATAGTATATAAGAATTTTAAGAGGGGATTTTGGTATTTGCAAGTGGTTGTGGTACCTAACCCCTGTGAATAAGGGGTCAACTGTGTTGCCTATAGGCACCCCTCACTTGTTAGCACTGTTGGTTTACAGCGCTCAAGTTTTATGGCACTTGGCTAACGATGTCGTTAACCAGGTTTTTGGCAATGGTAAGCAATTTTCAGCATCAATAAGTGTTTTGTCAGTAAGTGGTTTATCAGCGCTGATAAGCGGTTTGTTGGAGTTTACAATGTCTAAATGTCATTTATTACTATAATTATCAGTGATTTTTGGTTAGTGGCACTCAGCCAGGAACAAAACCCCCCATTAACTGAGGACTGTCAGTATTGAAATAATGTAACAAGTTCTATTCTGTTGTTACATTTTGTTAGTTTTGCTCTTTCTTGCTGCACAGTTATTCACAGTTATGCTATGTGGGCAGTCCCCAGTTAATGGCAATCCACTTTTGTGGTGCTTGTGTAGCAACAAAAATCTGCTATTTTTGGCACCGATATGTGCAGATATCCACATATCGCCAATAATTGAGTATTGGCACCAATCGATCTTTGGTTATTGGCGCCAATAAGTGCCAAAAATTGCCAGTTTTTGGTTATCAACGATTTTCACTTATCGTCAACCGTCAGAACAGAACCTCATCTGATAACCAGGGACTGCTTGTAATTGTTTTCAACTTGGTTTTGCCCTTTTGGTATGATGCAAACCTTGCTTGGTCTTCTTAGCTTTGGGGTTTGCTCAGTTATATTTTTCTATTGCGTTCCTAATGAGAGGGGCCAGTTTCTTGCCACAATTCTATATCGAACATCCTTATTCTACATCTTTTTTTCTGTTTGTTTTGAAGTGTTTTCTTGCTGAACAAGCAGAGATTTTCTTTTGACTACACAGTTACTTGGAATGTTGTAATGTTTTAGTCTTTCAGATGATGTAGAGATTGAGAAACATCAAGGGGGAGGAGGGTTCTCTCACTAAGTATGGTGGTTTTGTAACTTGTACGAGACCTCTGCTTGCCTTCCAGCTAGAGCCCCCTTCTCTTGTCATGAGAAAAACCAGAGGTTGATGTTGCAGGACCTTTAGGCAGAGTTTCCAATTTTAACAAGTCTTTTCCAGGACCAGTAGCTGTTCTGTCTATGGTTCCTGTGTACAAGTCTTGCTTCGTCTTTGGAGTGGCTTCTATACTCCCTCCCCTCTTCTTGTTACTGTTTTCAAGGATGAAAAGTCCCGGGAAACTTTCCTTAATGAAGTTCTTTCGCCTCCCTTGCCTTTTTCATCATTGTGTGATTTATCAGTTTCTCCGTCTTCTTTCTCCCCATCTAGAGATATTGGGTGGAAGAATACATTGTGACTGGAGGAGGAAAACTCATCATCAGAGCTGCATTCAGCCAATGTTTCGGTTTGGGTGTAAGTGTGCTTCATTGCTGTGTGTCATAGCTTCAAGAGCTACTTCATCGCCCCCCCGCTTTCGACGTTGGATTTGCAGAAGTCTGGCAGTTAAACATCATACATGTTCAACAGATCAGAGGTATGGGTCTCCTTCCTTTGATCTTACATGACCAGGAAAGAGCCCCAAGTGGGGCAAACTACCTCTTAGTTCAGAGATTTGCTTAGAATCCTACCACCAAGGAGTAAGTCTCCCTTATGTAAAGACCAAGGGTTTGTATACTTGTAAGGACAAATGACATTTTTAAAGTATAGGCAGTCCCCGGGTTACACATTCCGAGGTTAGGGTGCTTCTCAATTATATTCATCAGACATTATTTCCAGGGTTACGACGCCTACAGCGCTCATCTGGCAGATGAAATGACACCAAAAATTTAAAATAATCAATATTTGAAGGGTTTTTTCTTATGAAAAATGCAGTAAGAATGCAGTTTACATAGTTTTCAATGCACCCAAAGCATTAAAAGTAAGGTTTTCTTAGGATTTTTGACGATGTTCCGGCTTACGATGCGTCTCAAGAACGGAACCCCCGTTGTAACCAGGGGCTTGCCTGTAATTGGTCTTTTTCCTAATAAACAAACCCGAGGTATTAATATAAATGGCCTATCTCTAGCCATCCCTCATCCTGCTTCCTGGACCAAAAGGTAAAGTGAATGCGTACCATCTGGATGGGAGGGATTCCTCCTCTTCTGTTGTTAGCAAACTACTAATATCTGCCTTTTTTAAGGTTAAACAGCTGGCTTAAGCTTGCTCTGAAAGTAAATTCCATATGTAAAGACTTCAGCTTTGTATGTTAGGAAAAATACAAATTACTTAAAAAATTTGACATTTCAGAAATATGGACATACTTTAAAAATTTGACATTTAAAAAATATGGACAATGTGCATATGTACTTGAAATCTGGTAAATTGATATGTTCTTTTGTTACTAAATTAATTTGGCATGCATAGGATTTTTTTTTTGCATCTACACTATTCCAGTCATTATTGTATTGCAACTGCATAATGGAAATTTGTGTTCCTCAAGTTCAGTATTAAAAATATAGCACAGCAGCTCATATGTAATTACAAATTTTATTTGATTTTCGTGTATGTGATAATAGTTTTGGATACTATGGAGAGGAAAGCTAAAATTATTTGATATTAATAGTTTAGTCTTTTTATTGTGATTAATTATTTATTAAGTTGTATGATTTCTGTTGATGTGAATATAACAATTTGATCTTAAGGACTTAAATAAAATGTGCTTCATATTTTAGTGAAATGTAGTGTTCTTATTTATACCCTATTTTCCGTAAGGTTCCCCACCAATGGCTCGACACCTTGATGTGGTGGTGGGGCTTGTGAGGTGCGAGGAAGAGGTGGACGATGGTAGCCGGGCAGTTTTCTACCCTGGCAGGTACAACCATGCTACTAAGGCCATTTCTGAGCACCCAGACTAAGTTCGATCCTCTTTTGAACCTTCTATTTTTTTCAGTCTTTCACCTCTTCCCCTGTCAGGATGAACCAAAAGTTGATAACCTTAAAATGTTAATGGATGATGGCTGTGACAACTCTTGTAATGTGATGGAGGGTGGGGATGGTTGGCATTCCTCCTCACCTGTAAAATTCGAGTACCTGACATGTGCAAGCGAGGGGAAAGTCTTAAGTTAAACTTGGTCCCCAGTACTGGGTCGGATCTCGATGGACTGATGACGCCTTAAGTGCTGGGGATCAGGTGTATAACCAGGAAGTAGCCTCTAAGGGTGGCCTCTCAATTTGGCATTCCACACCCATCCCTTGTTGGGCTCCATGGTGGGTGGAGGACTACCTGGCTGAAAACAACACTTTCGTGCATATGTATTCTTTATTAGCCCCTAATGTTGATGACCCCAGCGTGGAATTAGACTTGGCTACTGGATTCACCCAAGACAATAAGCCTACCCTAACAACGATGACACCATATGAGCCATTAATAAGAAATAATAAGAAAAGAAAAATGTACAAACCTGACCCAACATTAATTCATTTTGACCATATTTTTGGGACAGATAATTGGTCCAGATTTCTTGTTCTCAAAACAGAGAGGAAAATTTCTTCCTATGTTTTAGAGAACAAATTATCAAGCTTACACCCAACAAGAGAAATGAGTTTCAGAGCACTGAAATTTAATGAATGGCTGATTGAAGCCACAACAAAAGCCCAGTCAGAAACATTTCAGAACATAAAAGAAATTCAAGGGGTAAATGTAACGGTGAAAAGCCATGACATGCTAAACTATATCCAGGGTACAGTTGTACTACCTCAAATTGAAAATGAGGAGGAATTGCCAGAAAAGAATATTATATTAGAATCACTCAAATTAAGATACAACATTCATGACCTGGAGTTATATCAAATTCCAAGCAAAAGAAAGCAGGAAGTTTCCATCAAAATAGCAAAAATCAAATTTACCAGCATAGATTAAAATACCAATACTAATGCAATGTAAAAAAAAAATGGAATTTTCATTATAAAATGAAATTTTATTGCATACTTACCGAACAAATATACAGCTGTAGGTTCCCTACGAATGGCAGACAATAGATTCAAACTTCCGCAGTGGCGCCGCCATCGCTGATGTAGGTGACGTCATCTCCCTCCACTCGAGGGAGCTACAGGTACAACTGTCCAGGTAACATCAATTCGTTCTGCCCAGCCATCCACCTGTGGGGAGGAGGGAGGGCTTTGATTAATAATTGTTTGGTAAGTATGCAATAAAATTTCATTTTATAATGAAAATTCCATTTTTATTGCAGTGTCTTACCGAACAATTATACAGCTGATTACCCATTGCAAGGATGGGGGGCTGTGGATGTAAGTTTTACTTCAACAAGAACATATGATTCTTGAAAATAAAGTATACACAAAAGCACTGTTAGTGCCTGTTGTACCTTCCCTTGTAAGAGAGCTACTGCAGGAGAATACTGCCTCTGGTCGGTGCTCATCTTACATAGTAGAAGGCTTGGAATATGACCAATGGGCGCCTCCACATGGAGTGGAAGATCCTCGTAGTCATGGTGTTCACCGCTGACTCAGCGAAGATACAACAAAATATTGGCCTTGCCCTGGGCTAAGACCAGAAATAACCAACATGAAAAAACTGTCACCTACACCGAAATAAAAACCTTTACCCACCAAAACTAACACTAAAATGACTGGTGAGTACTCCAGGTACATTGTACCCCCAGACTTCCCTTTAACTCGTCAACCTTGGTACAAGGCGAAACAGAGGGAGCAACCCCCTATGTCGTTCCTCCCAACACCATGCCAGCTATCGAAAGTGGACCGAGAGACTTACAATCTTCAAACACTGTCTCGATTTCTTTCAAATAATGCGTAGCAAACAGATTTAGACCTCCAAAAGGTACTTTGCAGGATAGCGGATAGCGACAAGTTGTGTCGAAAAGCGAGAGAAGTCGCTACCACTCGAACTTCGTGCGCTTTCACTCTCAGTAAAGGAAACACTGAGTCTTTAGTTTGAGAATGTGCTTCTACAATTAACTCTCTCTAATCTACTCTGTTCTGCGGAGGTAATATCTTAATGCCCGCACGGGACATAAGAGTCTTTCTTCTTCTTCCTGGCCTATCAAGTCTGTCAGGTTTTTGAGAACAAAGTTATGTGGCCACGGATTAGAAGGGTTTTTGTTTTTCGCGAGAAAATTGAGTTCCACAGAGCAAACTGCGTCACCTTGAGAAAATCCCACTTTTTTTTCCATCACGTGTAGCTCGCTAACTTGTCTAGCTGATGCCAATGCAACTAAAAATAACGTCTTCTTGGTGAGATTCCTCATAGACGAAGAAAGTAATGGTTCAAAGGGAGGACCCGAAAGCCGTTTTAGAACTATATCGAGATTCCAGGCTATCGAGTCCCGAACGATTTAATTAGATCAGAAAAATCACTATTCGTGGATAGGTCTAGTCCTCTGTGTTTAAAGACTGAAGCCAGCATCGCTCTGTATCCCTTAATAGTTGAAGGCACTAAACGCTTAACGTCCCTTAAGAAAAGAAGGAAATCAGCTATTTCGTTCACAGATGTTTCAGAAGAAGAGACTTTAGTCTGTCTACACCATCTTCGAAACACTCCCCTTCGAAACACTCCCCATTTAGACTGATATAGTCTGTTAGAAGAATCTCTTCTGCAGTTCGCGATAGCTTCTGCAGCTCGTCTCGAAAAACCTTTCGCTCGGACGAGACTCCTGACAGTCTGCATCCTGTCAGTGCCAGAGCTGATAATCCTTGGTGGAAT
Source organism: Macrobrachium nipponense (assembly GCF_015104395.2). NCBI lineage: Eukaryota > Metazoa > Arthropoda > Malacostraca > Decapoda > Palaemonidae > Macrobrachium > Macrobrachium nipponense. The sequence continues at coordinate 68,793,268 of NC_087205.1, forward strand.
CTTTTGAAGTGCGGTTGTCTGAGTAGACATTTCTTTAACGGAAGAAGTCTGGGGAAGTCTACGAGCAAGTCGAGGAGATCTGGGAACCATTCTTTCCTTGGCCAGAATGGAGCGACTAGTGTCAGAGAAACATTTTTGTGGAATGACACTTTGTTCAGCACCTGTCTTATTAGGCCGAAAGGGGGAAAATTATACGCTTCCAGGCCCGACCAGTCTAGTAACATTGCATCGACTGACCATGCAAGAGGGTCCAGGACTGGAGAGCAAAACAGCGGAAGGCGGTTGTTCCTTGAGGTTGGAAAGAGATCTATCATCGGCTTTCCCTAAAGTTTCCATAGGTCTAGGCAGACCTTCACATCGAGAGTCCATTCTAACGGCAGTACTTGATGACAGCGACTTAGTCCGTCCGCCAACACGTTCATTTTCCCTTGAACAAATCGAGGGATCAGCGTAACCTGAAATTTTTCTGCCCACAGAAGCAGATCTTTTGCAAGGTTGTAGAGGGTGAAGGAGCACGTTCCCCCTTGTTTCCTGATGTAGGAAAGTGCTGTTGAGTTGTCTCCGTGAACTGCTACCACCTGTCCTGTCACGAGATGAGAGAATGCCTGAAGTCCCAGGAACACTGCTAATCGCTCCCTCACGTTGATATGAAGAGAGCGCTGCGTTTCCGACCATTCCCCCGACGTTTCGTTCTTCCCCAACAGGGCTCCCCAACCTGCGTCGGAGGCGTCTGAAAAGAACTGAAGGGTTGGGTGGAGCTGACGAAGTGAAAGACCCTCTACCAGTCTTGGTTTTGAAAGCCACCACCCTAAGTCCTCCTTGATTTCGTCTGAAATCGAGAATATTGTCGAGTCCGGTTGAGTCTTTCTGCACTATGAAGCTTTCAGGAAGAATTGCAGGGGCCTTGTGCAGCCTTCCGAGTTTGACAAACTGTTCCACCAAAGCTAGTGTCCCTAACAGACTGGTCCAATGGTTGGCGGAACAGGACTTGCGGTCCAGGAAGTCCTGTACAACTTCCAGACACGACTGGACTCTCTTTGGTGAAAGAAAAGCCCGAAAAACTCGAGAGTTCAGAGTCATCCCCAAATACAGAATGTTCCGAGTCTGAATTAGCCAAGATTTCTCCTCGTCTATAAGAAGACCTAATGAGTGAGTTAATGAAAGAGTCCTCTTGAGATCCTTCATGCACTAACTTTCCGAAGAGGAGCGGAGAAGCCAGTCGTCTAGGTAGAGTGACACACTGATGCCCAGGAGATGTAACCACTTTCCCAGAGGAGTCAACGCTCGCGTAAATACTTGTGGTGCTGTCGAGAGGCCGAAGCAAAGAGCTCGAAACTGGTAGGTCTTGCCCATGAACACAAACCAAATGTATTTCCTGGATTCCTGTTGAATTAGAATGTGGAAGTATGCGTCCTGCATATCCAGGGATACCATCCAGTCCCCTTGACGAAGGGATTCCAACACTGAACGAGTTGTTTCCATATTGAATTTGGTCTTCTGGACGAACAAATTCAGTGCGCTGACATCCAGTATGGGCCTCCAGCCCCCCAATGACTTGGGGACTACGAACAGATGGTTGTAAAACCCTGGGGATGGTCTGTCGCTTATCTCCTCTATGACAGCCTTCTGCATGAGAATCTCTATTTCTCAGGTTAAGGCTACAAACTTCTCCGAGCCTGGAGAGTAGGCGGGTGTGATGGGAATATTGGATAGAGGCGGAGTGTATTTGAAAGGAATGAAGTAACCGAACCGGAGAACTTGGGTTACCCAGGGCTTTGCCCCTCTGCGACTCCATTCCTCCCAAAAAAGGCTCAATCTGCCCCCTACTGGAGCATGAAGGATTGAAGAATCACTTGGATGATTTTGTGTCGGGTTTGGTCGAGGACTTGGTTGGGTGTCGTAAATTCGATCGAGGCCTGATGAACGGTTTAGACCTACCCCCTCGAAAGGGTTTCTTCTGCAAGGGTGATTCCGAGGTGGTAGTTGTCGCAGTCGAGGGTTTAACCCGCTTAGAAGACTGGGCAAGCAAGTCATTAGTAGACTTCTTTTCCAGTGCGTAAAGAATCTTGGCCACTTATTTTTTCGGGGAACAGATGATCCTTGTCGAGAGGAGAAAACAAAAGGGCGGACTTCTGAGGTGAAGCGACTCCTTTTAAAACAAAAGAACACCAGAGCTGTCTTTTCTTGAGAGTCCCGAATGCAAAGAGAGAGGCCAGCTCATCGCAACCATCCCGAACTGATTTGTCGGCACATGACAAAACCCCAAGCCAGTCCAAAATCAGGTCTTCCTGAAGAGTAGGGCAATCCTCTATTTTCGTAGCGAGGGCTCCGATCGTCCAGTCCAAGAAACTCATAATTTCTAAAATCTTGAAAATATTCTTTACCAAATGGTCCAACTCGGGCGATGTAAAGAATATTTTAGCTGCTGCAAACGCGGACCTCCTATTTGCATCCACCAAACCAGAGAAGTCCCCCTGGGAGGAGGCAGACACTCCCATAGAGGGGGCTTCTCCGGTTACGTAGAACCTATACCTCTTCTTAACCCTTAAACGCCGAAGCGGTAAAATAAAAATTGTCTCCCGTGTGCCGGAGGTGTTTCGGAGTGAGCGTGGAAGCAGAAAAAATATTTTTTTCAAAAAATCACAGCGCGCTTAGTTTTCAAGATTAAGAGTTCATTTTTGGCTCCTTTTTTTGTCATTGACTGAAGTTTAGTATGCACCCATCAGAAATGAAAAAAAATTATCATTACCATATATAAATAATGCGATATATGATGGCGCAAAAACAAAATTTCATATATAATTGTATTCAAATCACGCTGTGCGCAAAACAGTTAAAAATAACAAGTTACTTTTTTTCATTGTAATGTACACTAAATTGCGATCATTTTGGTATATAACACATTGTAAAACAATAAAAGCAACACAGAGAAAATATTATCACAAAATAATGTATGAATTCGTTAAACGCGCGGACGTAAACAAAACATTTTTTTCAAAAAATTCACCAAATAAATCTAAATATTGTCCTAGAGACTTCCAATTTCTTTCAAAATGAAGACAAATGATTGAATATTACTACACTGTAAGAGTATTAGCTTACAATTGCAGTTTTCGACCATATCTGACGAGTTAAAGTTGACCGAATGTCAAATTTTTTTATATATTTTTTTTATATGCAATTATTTCAGAAATTAGAAAAGCTACACCCTTCAAATATTTTACGTTTTATTCTACATGAAATTGCGCACATTTTCATATATAAAACTCTATGAAATGCCTAATATGAAATGGAGCAAATATTCCAAGAATGGGACGTACGCATTTCGGAGATTTGTGGCGGAGAATCCGCGCGCGGAGGGAAGGAAAGTTTTTTTTTAAATTCACCATAAATCTAAATATTGTGCTAGAGACTTCGAATTTGTTTCAAGATGAAGATAAATGACTAAATATTACTAGACTGTAAGAGTTTTAGCTTACAATTGCGTTTTCGATCATTTCGGTAGAGTCAAAGCTGACCGAACGTGGTTTTTTTCTATTTATCGTGATTTATATGCAAATATTTCAAAAATGAGAAAAGCTACAACAACTTCAATTATTTTTTTGTTGTATTCTACATGAAATTGCGCACATTTTCATATATAAATTTATGTAACGGCTAATTTAAAATGGTACAAACATTACCACAATCGCAGTATGATTTTTTTCGGAAGAGTTACCGCGCGGATGTAAAGAAAATGTTATTTTTTTCATAAATTCACCATAAATCGAAATATTGTGCTAGAGACTTCCAATTTGTTGCATAATGAAGGTGAATGATTGAATATTACTAGAATATAAGCTTTTTAGCTTACAATTGCGTTTTTTTTTTTCGACCATTTCGGTAGAGTCAAAGTTGACCGATCAAAATTGATAAAAGCTACAACCATGGGTTGTTTTTAGTTGTATTGTGCATGAAATTGCGCACATTTCCATATATAAAACTTTATGTAATGGCTAATTTTAAAATGGTGCAAACATTACCACAATCGCATGCATGATTTTTTCGGAAGAGTTGACCGCGCGGACGTAAGGAAAAAGTTTTTCATAAATTCACCATCGAAATATTGTGCTAGAGACTTCCAATTAGTTGCAAAATTAAGGTAAATGATTGAATATTACTAAAATATAAAGAGTTTTAGCTTACAATGGCATTTTTTGACCAAAGGTTGAAATTTTGGCACTTATCGTTATTTATATGAAAATATCTCAAACCTGATAAAAGCTACAATCATGAGTATTTTTTCGTTGTATTCTACATAAAAATGCGCACATTTTCATATATAATACTCCATGTAACGGCTAATTTAAAATGGTACAAAAATTATGTCAAAGTGACGAAATAATTTCCGAGATATGTCACAGGTACTTTTTAGTGCGGCAAGAAAGAAATTCGCGCTTGCGCGCCTGCGTAACGATTGTAAACAAACAACACCTTGATCTGTGAACTCCCAGCATCCCCCAAGGCGCGTGATTCAAGAGTTTTCGGCTGGTAAACCTAAGAGTATTTTTCCGCGAATTTTTAAAAATATTGTATGTCGACGTAAAATACGTCCAGTCAGCACCAGAGAGACAAAATATGTCGACGTAAAATACGTCCAGTTGGCATTTAAGGGTTAATAAGCTTCGACGGAGGATAGGCGAAAATTGCTTTCCCGAGTTCTCTCTTGACCTTCAACCAATCTTCTATATCACGAAGCGAATGTTTAGCAGCCTTGGAAAGAACGAGCTTCGGGAGAAGAGGATCGAAATTCTTCCTTCTCATCAGGAAGATGGAAGCAGGCGACCTGGGAGCGGCTGCTACGAAGTAATCCGGGTACATGTCGAGAAGGTAGCGTAAAAGTTTCGAAGAGATAGGCAACAGAGACGGTTCTTGATTCGACTCATTGTTCTTTGTACATTGTTTGTTTTCTTTCATCCAGATCATCAGCTCTTGCAACTGTCGATGTAACAGAACTAGATTCTCGTCTTCTTGAGTTGAAGTCGAACACGATCGCCATCGGAGGTCTCGCGCCAATCGAATTATCTGTCGCATGCGAAGTTGAAGGAAAAGTTTCGACAGCTTGATGAGTCGAAGATCTCGACGAACTCAGAATCGGTCGCTCCACAACCGAGTCGAAGGCGGCTGTCGCTGTTGTAAGAATACGAGGCGAAGTTCATGTAGCTACGCTACACGATGGGCGAGAGACATCTACTTCTCTGTTCCTCTTCACAGGGGGTGGAGAGAACACCTCTTCAGTCGAATGTCTCTTCAACGGCCATGAGACTGAAGAATCACGCCACTTACGACGTCTAACTGGCGACAAATCACTCGACTCTGTCGATAACTGGTTACCGAATGACACACCTTTCCAATGGTGTTTAGTCGAATCCTGCTGTCGCACCACAGGATCGACGGAGGAAGCGACTGTCTGTGGGCAAACGCCATCAGTCTCCCTTGGACCTCCGGTATGTCTTCTCCCCGAGGCAGGGGAGCGGGACAGGGACTTTCGTCTAGGAGAACTATCGGGACAAACAGCACTGCACTGACACTTTTCACTTCACTAGAAGTCTTTTCTATGAAAGACTACAGATAAACCTAACTGCATCACTGTATTGGCTAATACATCAAATTTCTTTTCAAATTTAGACTCGAGGCTGGCAATGGTGTCAGGAGTCCACGGGAAGTTGGCAAAGGAGTTACAGGGGCAGGAGTAGGAGGACTCAAGATCGGAGACATAATAAGAGGAGAAGGTGAAGGAATAGGAGCAGGTGCTTCGATAGAAGAAGCAGAAGCTAAACTAGTCTTACTTTCAGCTCTGAGAGCCGCCTTCCTCTTCCTATCCTTAATTATCTTCCCTGAGTGAGAAACAAAAACTTTCCACTGTTGTTCACTCCAATCCTTGCATTCATCACAAGTAGATTCTCTAGACTCCTAGAGCACTCACAACCCCTACACTTAATTTAACTAACCTAGTTTTGCAACCTCCGGCGCAAAACCTAACTACTGAAGGACTAGAGTCCGACATGATGGTAATACCACAAAATTGCAGAAAAGAAATTCAGCTTCAATCCTACAAACACGGAGTTGAATACTTCACCGATATTGGAGAGATAATACTTCCCAACAAATGAAGAAAAAAGTCTGCACCGACCACCAATGTTCACCAGAAGCTGGCAGAGAACGAATTGCTGTTACCTGGACAGTTGTACCTGTAGCTCCCTCGAGTAGAGGGAGATGACGTCACCTACATCAGTGATGGCGGCGCCACCGCGGAAGTTTGAATCTATTGTCTGCCATTCGTAGGGAACCTACAGCTGTATAATTGTTCGGTAAGACACTGCAATAAAATTTGTAAATTGGTCACACATTCAAGAAATGCCAAAATGAAGAAATATGTGAAGTGTGTGGTTCATAAGAACATAGAACAGAATGGAATTGCTCAAATATTAAATGTGCTAATTGTGGACTTGCTCATCATGCAAAGTCAAAAGAATGGCCATTCTATATGTACAATACAGAATTAAAACTCCCTGATGAGTAGAACTGGAATGGCAGCAAGAGAAGCTAAGCTTGAGTTAAAAGTTAGAGGGATACTTGACCCAAGCAGAAATCCATCATGTAAAAATATGTTAAAATATAAGGTTCCCCAAATATCTGATGCTTGTTTAGGAAACAGAAATCTAATACCTGAAATAACAATAAAAAACAAATATGCTGCTCTATCATCCTTAGATGATCATGATGCCAATACTTCATGTATAGAGACAGTACCTTCCAATGCAGACATTGCTGATGATTCCCTACCAGATCAGAAAGCAAGGGGAAAAAGGCAAGACCCTGGAAATGGAACCCTTCTGAAATTAAAAAAACTTGACAACAAAGATGACTCCCATCCTCTAAAAAGGAATATAGATAGAATTGATGTAGAAGCTGAAACAAATGAGTTCTCAAAAAATAACAGCATTGTTCATATAACTCCATCACCCATAATAGGACAAAGAGGAAAATCCTTAACTCATCCTCAACCCCAACCAACTAACAATATTCATCAACAAGCCGCCCCTGTTGAAATAGACTCCTCTCCTAGTCTCAGTAAAACAAACAAGACTCAGTCAATCACTCAAAATATAAATACCTTATCCACTCGTGATAAATTATGGGGATGTAATAAATGTTTCATTGTTCAGTTGAATACAATGAAACTTACATCTAAAAGCAGCCTCACTAATATGATTAATAATTTTATCAAATTCAAAACAGAAAACCAACAGGATAATCTAGAGAAACACTCCGAAGATTGCATGTGTGTAGACCATCTTATTAAAACTCGCTCATCGAGTGCTAGAGTCATAGAACATTTATTGGAATAAATAAAACAAAAACAAAAGTCCCAAGCAGCAATTACCATAAAGTCAAATATTATGAAACCTGCAGCTTTACATGAGTACGCAACCACAAAAGTAAGCAAAAATAATGTTTTGCTTGACAGAGGCCTTCCTCCACAATAACATTCAACTTTTATATTATTCAGTGGAATGTAAATGGTTTATAAACACAATTATAAATAGGAGAAATTCAAAGATTATTAAAACAATATGAACCAATAGCAATATGCTTGCAACATACAAATGAAAATGTCTTGAGAATACATAAGCATCACATTCGGTTGGAACAGCAATTTACTTACGAAAATATACTGACTAATAGTTCTGAATTCCAACTATCTGGAATTAAACTTCATATTAACAACTATACTTTTAATTTGTATATTTACAACCAACCTTCATGTAATTATGATTTACAAAATCTACCTCAAGTATTACCTAATATAGGTTGTAATTTTTTAATGGTTGGAGATTTTAATGGCCACAGTCCATTATGGGATTCCTTTTGCAATGAAACAGATTCACATGGTAACGAAATTGAACATATGATTGACAATCATAATTTTTGCATTTTAAAAGATGGAGATATTAGCACTAACTTTTCAAAATCCCATGGAAGTTTTTCATCCATAGACTTAAGTATTTGCTCACCTAACATAGTTGACAGATTTGATTGGAATGTTTTAAATGATCCATATACCAGTGATCATTTTCCAATTTTAATATCCTGTTTGGGACATACCCCAACACCAACTATCCCACAATATAATGTAGATAAGGCAGACTGGGACCAGTATAAAATTAAAACCAGCCAGATTCCTCCATTTACACCAGTACAAGATCATGATGAGATTGTAGACTTCTCCACAAACTTTGTAATTACAGCTGCTGACAAATCTATTCCTAATTCAACTACTACTCCTAAAAAACATTCAGTACCCTGGTGGTCTGACACACTATCCCACCTAATACAAGATAAACATATTATAAGTAGAAGATTAGAAAACCTGCATAATAGATTTAGTGCGTTAAGTAAAAGACCTCTAAATTTTGAGAACACTGCCAAGAAACTTGTAGACATTACTATAGAAATCAGTCTACTAAAACCTCATTACAATCGGATCTCAGCAAGATTTAGAAGGGAAGCCATTAGAGGAAAAATAATCTCATGGAAAAAATATGTATCTAGCATATCTGATACAACCTCAATAAGTAAAGTCTGGGAAATATTTAGGAAAATTAATGGATCTCAGAGACATGCACTAATACATATTGGCCAACTAGTACATAATAGTACCGCAATTACGAATATTCTAGGGCATAACATCGAAGCAATAAGTACTTCGTATAATCAAAATAGATGACCACTTTCGAACCATTAAAGCCTGTGAAGAAGCTGTCCCATTGAATTTTGAAACATTCGAAGATATATATATTAAAACCAGATTTTCACAGAAGACTAATTTGAATATGTTTTATCTAACTTGCCTTATCTAGTGTAACTCTTCTGTTCCAGGCCAAGACAACGTAAATTTTGAGATGATAAAAAACCTGGCTCTTTTACTAGCAAAAACATACTTATTGAAGCTTTATAATCATTTATGGGTAAATCACCTGCTCCCAAAAGCATGGAAACATGCTATAATCATACCAGTTGTCAAACCAGGGAAAGATCCAAGCAATCCAAATAACTAAAGACCACTATCCCTGACAAGTTGCTTGTGCAAATTGCTAGAAAAAATGGTAAATTATAGACTAAATTGGTGTCACCGTAAGAATAAGGCTTTGTCTCCAACTCAATTTGGCTCACAATCTGAAAGATCTACTTTAGATTCACTTTCCCATCTAGAAAATTACATACGGAGAGGGTTTGAACGTAAGCAAATTACAGTTGCCATCTCCAAAAAGCATATGATACGACTTGGAGATACTCAGTTTTAAAGTCGTTACACGAAAATGGTTTTAGAGGGCACTTACCAATTTTTATCGAGAATTTTATCCATCAAAGAACTTTTCAAGCACGAATAAATAATGCATATTCTGACTCCTTCAATTTAGACTGTGGAGTCTCTCAAGGGAGTGTTTTGAGTTGAACACTTTTTGCTCTAGCTATTAATAGCATCATAAAGCAGTTACCACAGGAAGTACAAAATAGCTTGTATGTAAGATGACTTTGCTATATATTATTCCTCAAGCAGTCTTCGTCATCTACAAAGAATTCTTAATAAAGCTATCAAAAACATCCACAACTGGACTTTGTCGGTAGGCTTTAAGCTCTCTGTAGAGAAAACCCAAGCAATTATGTTTTACAAAAATAGTAAATGGAAACAGAATCAAGACAGATCTTAAATTAGGTGCTAGCCCCATTCAGTTTAGTAATACTGTAAAATTTTTAGGCTTGGTGTTTGACACTCCTCTTAACTGGAAAGCACACACAGCCTTTGTGTAAAAATGTAATAGTGCCTTAAATTTGATCACAAAATTGTCTCATACTACTTGGGGAGCTAAGAGACAAACATTACTTATGATATACAAAGCACTAGTTTTATCCAAAGTAGATTATAGCAGTCCAATTTATGGGTCAGCATCACAAAGTACCTTGAAGTCCTTAGACTCTATCCACACCCGAGGCTTGAGACTTTGTAGTGGATGTAGCCTTTAAATCTTCTCCAAACACTTCAGTATGTTGTGAAAGTGGCGAACCCCCATTATCCTTACATCATGACCTTGTAACAATGAGAAGTGCTTTAAAGATAATGTCCACTGATTCCCCCACAAAAAACTGTTTGCTATGCAAGATATATTTATCAGTAATCACGAACCACCTTTTCCAATAAGAGCTAATAGGTTATTGGAATCTAATGGTGTTAAGAGTAAATATACTCCCACCCTCAAATTCTCCACCTCCTTGGATGATGAAGAAAATCAAAGTATGTTCTAGCCTATATCATTTGTCAAAAAAGCAAGATTATACTTCAGATTGCTATAAGCAGTATACATTAGAACACATTCGAAGTAAAGGCCCACATAAGGCAATATACACTGATGGATCCAAATCTTCTGCGGGAGTTAGTTGTGTTGCAGTGTCATCATGCAAAATAAGTCAGAATTCATTGCCAATTGAAGCAACTGTCTTTACTGCTGAATTAACAGCAATATTGGCAATCAGATAAAATTGTCAAATAATGAACTGAATACCATACCAAATTTGTAATCTATTCTGACTCAAGAAACGCAATTGAATCTCTCAAAAGTTACACACATCACACATTAAAATCCTTTAGTAAAGAAAATTAAACAAATCATCAATAAGTTATATTCACTTGGGGTTAACATTGAAATCTGCTGGATTCCTGCCCATGTTAGAACCCAAGGTAATGAAAAGGCCAAGTCTGGGATAAATTCACCAATTTTCGACAATAAATTGCCTGCTACAGATTATATAAACAGTGAAGCAATGCATAAAAACAAAATGGCAAAATCTGTGGGATAGTGACGCAGACACCAATAAATTAAAGTGCATCAAGCAGAATGTAAACTTGAGTACATCAGTACAAAATGAAAAACGAGCTGAAGTAATATTAACAAGATTACGAATAGGCCACACGAGACTAACTCACGAGTATTTAATGATAACTCCACAAGGGGACATCCCTCATTGCAATGTCTGCAATACAATTTTAACAGTCAAGCACATTTGTGTAGCCGAGAACCCGAAGGTGCTAAGCGCCGTTTTTAAAAAAATGAGTAATTGCAAGTTAAAGTTAAAAATATTGTAGCTTGGTAACTATAATAGGTATTAACATGGAGTTTGTTGTACTTTAAAGCTAAAGACCATATTTTTTGTGTGTGTAAGTGTCAGATTTGTAAGTTTTTAGGAAAATACCAAAAAAAAAAAAAAAAAAAATATAGACAAACATCAAAAATTATAAAAAGCAACAACAATATCAACGGAAATACATAAATACACAGAAAATATTTCAAAATCATTATTAATATCCATTATTGGAAAATACCGAAAAAATTCTGAAAAATACCAAAAATACATACGAACATAAAAAATAATAAAACAACATCATCAATGGAAATATACATCCTTAAACAGTTCCAACTCATGTAAATACATAGAAAAAAAGCTGAAAATCAGTATTAATATAAAAGTTTAAGGGAAAATACTGAATACCCCAAAAATACCAATACGTACATACAAGCAAAAAAATAATAAAAACCAACCACAATATTAATGTGAATGCACCCAAAAATAGTTCAAAGTAATGTAAAAAAAAAACTAATCATTGTCACGAAAGCACTGCAGAAACGCTGTAAATTAATGTAAAAAAGGATACATCCACGAGCATATGTTTACAAAATACGTGAACCAGCTGAACTGCATAAGTTTTGTTTACATTCTGCCGTATCCCGTGACGCTATGCTTCGTGCATGCTGATTGGCTCGAGAGAGCGTATCGCGGCTGTGACTGGCTGAGATGCCTACTCACTCATTGACGAAGCACTGTGATTGGCTACGGCTTTCCTGGGGAATCGCCAGATGGTGAAGGGACGCTATGCGACATGACACCTTTTGGTTCTAAGAATTAATTCGCTGATCGCTACAAATTTTCAGCCGAAACTTGCATTGACTTCTGAGGGGTTTTCGACCATATTGTAGGGCCAGAAAGCGCCAAATCCAAATTGAGAAAAAATTTTATGCCTATGATGGACCGTTTTCTGTGAAAATCTCGGTTTTGGTGGTGGTGGCGCTTAGCACCTGGTTCTCGGTTACTCATTTTGTGATTGCCTAATTTTTAATAAAGAAATTCATGTTTAGGCAATAAATCATTATCAAAAATATTATCAGTCAGATAATTTTTACTTATATAGAGTATTAATATTTTTCAAAGAGATTAATAGGATTTAACATATTAATACCCCAATAAAATTGATGACTTTTGACATTTTTATTTATTTCAGTCTTCTATAAGTTCAAATCATATTTTTAATTCCAACCTCATCTATCACTTAACAATCATCCTCATTTATCATTAATTTATTGTAATTCATTAACTACCATTCCATCCCATCCCACTTTGTAGACATGCATTTTATGTGCATATATTTTTAATAATTTCCTTCCGAATGTTTTCGGGCCAGCACTGTAAGAGTCTAGTTAGACTCATTGGGCTGGTAAATCTTAACTTTATAATAATAATTTCCGTAAGGTTACAACAAATTGCAAATTATATCAGCATTTCTTATTTAGTCATGGCTGTGGATTTAGTTGTCATGTTTTTCTGCGTGAATTACACATTTCTCTAAAGCAAAAGCACTAGTCATACGTAATTCAACAATTAAGGCAGTCCCCGGGTTACATCAGGTTTGGGTTAAGTCGTTCTGGACTTAAGGCGCTTGTCTCATGGCGCTATTAACCTGCTTTACAGCCTCAGCGACGTTTGGGTGTACTGGTGGGTTCCGGCAGTTTTTTATCCTGGGGAGGAGTCCTGCGAGGTCCCTCTGTGGCGTCGTCTTCGTCAGGAATGAAGGCGGATTTCAGCCAATCTATTGAGACCCAGTTCTTGCACCCATTGATCGCAATGCAGAATGCCTTCTCCAATCGGTGGATGATGCAATATGGTCCTCAGTAAGGTCTCGTTAAGAAAGGGTGGGTGGCATCGTTCTTGACGAAGACGTGTCCGCAGAAATCCAGGGCATTTGATCGGAAGTGCTTTCTTCTGTCAGAGGTCTTGCGGCAGGGAATGAATTTCTGGGTGGCTGGCCGGAGTCTTGACAGGGGGACATTGTTGTTGCAGCTGCCAACCAAGAAGAATTCTCCTGGCACTGTCAGAGTTTCTCCGAAGACCTTCTCCGCAGGTGACTGCTCGCTGTTGGTTCTTGCGGAGGCCGAGGAGGACCCAAGATAGTTGTGCCTTTCAGTTGGGGCCCATGTAGCGTGCCATCAGGGAGGCCTTAAGGGAGCGGTGGGTCCTCTCCACCATGCCGGCATGTTTGCAGCAGGATTGTAGGCCATGGTGGTGTGGTGCTTTGTCCCCATTGGGAGTATTAGGGCGGTCCAGTGCTCTGAGGTGAAAGCGATTCCTCGATCTGTTGTGACATCGTCTGGCACTCTGAAGCGGCTGATCCAGCTGGAGAGGAGTGCCTTCCAACATCAGGCTGGTGGACCAGTCAATCACCATCAGGAGGTACCTGGCACCGTCGGATGGGGGAAGGAGGCTGACAATATCCACATTTATATGCCTGAATCTATGTTTGGGATAAGGAAAGGTGCCTACTCCCAATTCAGTGTGCCTTCCTCGATGTGCCTTCCTGTCTTGCTGCTCTGACACACGATGCAGGTCCTGGCCCATTCCCGGGAGTCCCTCTTGATGCCGTGCCACACGAACCTCTCTGTCAGGAGTCTGGTTGTCATGCGGGCTGACGGATGCGAGAGGCCTTGTATCACATCGAATATCTGCTTCCGCCGGGAAGCTGGGATCAAGGGGCGTGGGCGGCCGGTGTTGGTGTCGCAGAGTAGCATTGACTTAGAGGGACCGAAGGGAATGTCCTCCCACCAGAGGGCAATGATGGCGCTGCGGTATGCTGGCACTTCTGGGTCAGCAGCTTGCTCTCATGCCAGGTCCTCGTAGTCCACACCGAGCTGTGCAGAGTCTATTTCCACTCTCGAGATGGTGTTGGCTACAGGATTCCTCCCGCCGGGGACGTATTCAATGGAACACCTGAACTCAGCGATGGCCGTGAGGTGTCATTGCTGTCTTGCTCACCAAGCGTCCCCAGCCTTGATGAAAGCATGAACCAGCGGCTGGTGGTCTGTCCTTATAGTGAAAGGAATGCCTTCCAGGAGGTATTTGAAGTGGCGGACGGCTTGGTAGACAGCAAGGAGCTTGCAGTCAAAGGTGCTGTTGTGGGTCTCAGTGGGATTCAGCTTCCTGCTAAAGAAAGTCGGCGGGATGGGAATCCCGTTGATCAGCTGTTCCAGGATGGCTCCGCATGCGATGTTGCTGTCATCAGTTATAAGAGTCAAGGTTGTAGCTTTGCTGAGGGACGCCTTGGTGAGACTGAAGGCGTGCTGCTGGGCTTCCTCCCATAACAGTTTCTTCGGCTTTCCCTTCAGGACCTCGGTCAAAGGGCACAAGGTGAAGGCGATGTCTGGGATGAACCTCCTGTAGTAGTTCACCATCCCAATGAACTCCTGTAGGGCCTTGATCATTGTTGGTGTCGGGAACTTCACTGCTGCTCCCCCCTTGTGACCAGGAACTTTGCTGTAGTTTGGGGGCTTGCGTGGTGCAATTAAGAATTGAGCAATGGTGGTGGGGTGATATATTCACCCCGGTAGGTACTCCATGACTAATCCTGGTACTCTGTATCACCTCCTCCTATTTTCCCTATTTCTCTCCATCCCCTGTCTGGATGGATTTTGTTGATGACCTTGGCATGAATTTGGACATGCTCTTACTGTTCTCCGGAGTTGAAGGAGGGTGGAGTGGGACGGCATGCCTCTCCACCCGTAGAACTGGAGTACCCAACATGGTCGAGCGAGGGGAAACTTATGTCAAACGCTTTATTCGGAGCTGGGTCTGATCTTGACGGACTGACAACCCTCAAGGTATATACTGAATGTGGGGTGTATATCTAAGTTGTACCCCTAGGGTGCCCCCAATAAGGGAATGCATCCTCTAAATGTGGCTCCACGGTGGGTATGGGGAAAACCTAGACGAATCTGCTATTTATCATTCTATGAGGAACTGAAAACCCAAAAATCCTGATGACCATTGCATGGAACCAGACATGGGAAGGACTCTTCAATCCAGTGTGGTTACACTGGCACCATATACTCCCCATCAAGGGAGAAGGAATTTTGTGGGAAGAAAATCCTCAGAAGAATCTGGAGGATGTGTACTGTCGGCCAAAAAACTATTGGCAGAGTTTCATAATTTTTCGTTCACTTGCCTGACGCACGATTCATGCCTTATTTATCAATTTTTCTTTTCAAAGATGGAAGAAATCATATGTAATGATGTTAAAAACAGTCACTGATATCATTAGAACATTATGTTATGTTATTGTGTAAAACTATTTTCCATATAGCAAAATTGACGTGAATGAAACGAAGTGATAAAAAACGTCATATCACAACCATAGATATTACATTACCAAATAGATAGGAGACACCTGTCACTAGTAGTATCGCATAAACATAGTCCTTAAATTATCATTTCAATATTAAGTTGAAGGTAGTTGAAGTATTCCATTTGCTAAATTTCACAGAAAACATTGGAATCTCACAAAATGCTATCAAATAAAAAAAAAAAAAAAAAAAAACATATCCTAACAGTGTGAACCAGGCGACCTAATCCTATTGCTTTTGATGTTATGTGCACGGGAATCTGTCAATGTGTCATTTATCGGTTTAAGAAACATCCCTCGATGAGCGAGAGACAATTATTGCACTGCATTCGGTGCAAGTTCCTGTTGGAGAGATATCAAGAAAGCTTAATAAACCGGAGAGAATCATACATATATGAATCACATTGTTTAAAGAACGGAAAATTTAGAACATGCACCTAGAGGTGGAACACCTCAAAGCACCACAAGAGAGCAAGTCAATACAGTAGTGTAAACGTTGCTGAGCAACATTCATTTGTGAATTTTGAATTCTAGTGCATCGCACGACATTGCTGAACCAGGAATCATGACTAGTTTATACGCCTTATGACTGGTGTCTGTGAATATGAAATTTAGATGGAGAGGAAGAGATTTTTAAATCTACACTTGAAATCTTTGATAGGTGTCTAATGAATAAGTCTAATGAATAAGCAAAGTTTTCTTTGATGGATGAGAGATTCAGTTAGGCTTACTCTTTTTGTTTTGTTTTTTATCGGTGGCCAATGAATACCACAAATAGGGAGGGAAACAGTTTCAATGATGCATGCATTTTTTTTTTCTTCAAAACCTAAAGAATACATTTTATTAGAGATACTTTATTAACATCGGCCTAATCCCTCCATCAGTCCTATACGCCACCTCCGCTCTCTTCTACATCTCAGGCAACTCGAGCCGACTTCTCTCTACTAACTCCATCGCGTGAAAGCATCAGTAATGATAACGGTTATTTTAAAATTCCCCATACCGACAACGGACGCCTTAAAATGCATGTTTATAAAATATTTTCTGTTCAAAGAAACTTAATTTTTCATTCCCCAAAATATGTGCATACACTCGTGTTACACCCTGTAGCCGTCAAGAGCAACCTTGATTAAAGCATAGGTAGGTTTTCTTCAAAAAATAAATGATTATGGTAGTAGGTCTAGGTATACATGTGAAGCTAATTTTAATTAATTTATATTTAGAAGAAATGAATAGCTACAGAAAGATCAACCTAAGAGCTTTAATGAAAATAAGCCTTTCTTAATGTATTCGTCAGTTTTGACTCCCACAGCTTTCCAACGCGTCTAAATGGAACAGGATGATATGCAAGGAATTCGATAAAAAATAAGACTGAATTATATTTGTTTAATTTTTTTTATGATTGCTTTTTTAATTTGAATAGCTAGGTCTGAGTTAATTATGTTGAGCAATTATGAAAAGGATAAGAAGAAAGGCGAACATGGCTAATAAAGCAAGAATAACGGGAATAATCAAATAAAGCAGATTATAAATATATATATATATATATATATATATATATATATATATATATATATATTATATATATATATATATATATTATATATATATATATATAAATATATATCTATATTGTCGATTTAAATATTCATTTATATTATGTATCTGAGAGAGTATACTGCTGAAAATAGACCTAGGCTAATCATGTGTGAAAATCAGAAGTCCAATTTTGGCCCACTAAATGTGTCATGCAAATTATTTTATTGATCAAAGGACAAAATTAGTTTAATTAAACATCGTTTTCAAAGGATGTTAACGCCTTGATGTATTGTTTATCGACTGTAGGAGACAAAATGACAACACCCCAGTGCAGTACGATACGTTGAGTCAAGACTCGAGCGGCAGCAAAGCCAACTTCAAAATGCTTCGGTATGCTGTCACGAACCTAGAGTTGAGAATAAAATGAGAAATCGTGGACCTATGGTATATATTTTCCTTACTTTGCAAAATAATCATCTTTAATACGTTGAATAAGTCTACTCTACTCTAATGTAATTTATTTCAAGTATAGCACCTTTGAAAGGAAATGTTATTTATAGTTAAGTAAATAATCTGGCATCTGCATATGGCAATATTTCCATAACGAACAATGAATTAAGAAACTACGCCAGTTCTTCGTTGGCCGTCTGTACCTAATGAATTTGATAAATATCTAACTATCACCTTTGAGGATAAAGTTATGAATATTTTTTAAGTACATAAGGATATTGTAAAATGCTGTGGGAGGGAACCTAAGATATTGCCACATGGTAGAAATAAACTTTTGGTAGATACTAAATCTTTGGAAGAAAGTGAGAAATTACAACCTCTGAGTTTACTGGGAAGAGTTCAGAGTGAATGTAAACCACATGATACCTTCAATCATACCAAAGGAATTATATATGCTCCTCATCTTATGATTCATCCTGAAGAGGAACTGCAAGATGAACTTAAAGATCAGGGGGTATTGAAGGTGGAAAGACTGAAAAAGAAAGTAAATGGGGCATGGTGTCCTATGCCACAGTTATTAACTTTCAATTCCTCTTAATTACCAAATTTTGTTAAAGCAGCATGGTACAGATATAAAGTGAAACAGTATGTGCCAAGACCCAGGAGGTGTTTTTACCATCAGGAATATGGGCATATAATTGGATCCTGTAGATCCAAGTTGCAAGGAAACCCTGCAGTTTGTATAAATTGTGGAGAAGTTGAGCATGGTGATTGCCATGTTGAACCAAAATGCATTCATTGTGGGGAAGCACACCAGTCATCCTCGAACTCATGTGATGCTTTCCTTTCTGAGAAAGAAGTACAATATACTAGAGTCCTTGAGAAAGTTATATTTACAGAAGCCAGAAGAATAGTACTGAACAAATATATAAGACCAGGGGTATCTTTTGCAAGTGTTGCTGCAAATAGACAACAATTGAGAGAGGAAAGTTAATATGAATACTCCTTCAAATTCATTTAGATCAGCTTTGGCTGGTGTACCGGCCTCTTAGGAGGCAGCATCAGCTTTGGCTGGAGCACTGCCCTCTTCGGAGGCAGCATCAGTTTTGTGTGGTGCACCAGCCTCTTTGGAGGCAGCATCAACTTTAGCTGGTGCACCAGCCTCTTTGGAGGCAGCATCAACTTTAGCCTCTTTGGAGGCAGCATCAACTTTAGCCTCTTTGGAGGCAGCATCAGCCTTGGCTGATGCATCAACCTCTTCGGAGGCAGCATCAGTTTCTTTGGAGGCAACATCAGTTTTAACTGGTGTAAATAATTTGAAATGTATGTCTGTCCTTGGTGATGTACATGCCTCTTTTGGGGAGTCGCCCTCCTTAGCTGATGCAATGGCTTCTTGGGAGCCAGGAACACCAGCTACAGAGGCAGCCAGCCAAGAACCAGAAGTTGCCTGCATGGAGGTGGCAATGTCAGTTCCTAAAAGAAAGAAAGCTGAGGGTAGCAGGCAGTCTCCTTCTAAGAAAAAACAAAGTAGGATTACCCAAATTCCTGGCAACCCTACTAAGACATAATATCTTCAAAGAGGCCCTATTATCAAGGCCTCTAAACTCAAATAAATTCTCAAATTTTCTTCAGTGGAATTGTCAGGGCCTTTGAGCTAAATGGGAGGAGCTAAAAATGTTAATTCTTGAGTTGTCTCCTGTTTGCATAAATTTTCAGGAAACTATGCTCAGCTGTGATTTTATTCCTTGCCCTAAAGAATATGTTGCTTTCCATTCAGATCTAAATCAAATTAATACAAAACAGGGTGGAGCAATGTTATATGTTCACCATGATACTCCACACAGGAATTTTCATGTTAATTCTTAGCAAGCCGTTGCAGTGCAAGTGCTTCTGGTTCATAAATATACAATTTGTTCTGTGTATCTTTCACCGAATGCAGCTTTCCCTAGGTACTGATTTCTGTATTCTCATCAGACAGCTTCCTCTACCTTTCATCATCCTTGGTGATATGATGGAAGAAATCTTTTATGGGGGGATTTAAGGGATTTTGACAAACGAAAAATCTATTTCTGGGCGATGACCTATGTCGCCCAGTGAAATGTTCCTTTAGCACACATTTCTAAGGTATAAATATTGCTATAAATACCAGAGAAAAAAGCTATATGGCGCTCACCTTTATTTAAGGTGTCGGTATGGTATCTGGGGCGAGTGAAACCACTACCAGAGGTCTTCTGCCATTAAGTCTCTTCCTTTGTCAATTTCCCTTTTAAGATTAGGCGCCATACCAGCGCCATTTACCGCCCACTACCGCTACTACTAGCGCCTCGATAGCCATTCCTGAAAATAGTACTCAAGCTTGGGGCTATAGGGTGAGGAAGCAAGGGGTGGGTTCACTGGGTGACACAGGTTATCGCCCAGAAATAGATTTTTCCTTTGTCAAAATCCCTTTTCTGGGCTAAACCTGTGTCGCTCTGTGAAATAGTAACAGAGAATTGTTCCCACAAGCTTGGATATACTCTCTATAAGACTACTGGAAGGGAGAAACTAACTCTAAGATAATTCTACCTTATTCAATAAATTGCTTAAATCTAAACAGATTTTAACAATATCTTAAGTGTACGTCCTTACTCTAGTAAGTATATACAATTACCGCAAACAATTACTGGTAAGGCCTGTGTGATTACTATGTCAACAAGTAATACTATATATTTTACATGTATATAATTAGTAGTTAATTATAACCATTACAAGAATGGTTCAATTATACAATCCAAGTGAAAAACCCCGAGATGAAGGCTAGAAACTAAGCAAGGCAGTTAGGAGAGAAAATGAGCTAAAGAAGGACAAGGTCTTTACGACTAGGTATGTCAACATGACTAGGCTGTGTTAGGGGAAACAATATTCCCCCACTGCCACTGCTGAATTATTTAAGGGCTTTCAAGGATTTAAGGTAGTGGTGATTAAATACTTGAATTCCATCTTATATACTTCTTTAAGGTCATCAAAGTTCATGTGGTGGAAGTGACTTATTAAGGCAGCTACTGCTCGGACATCATGTACATGTGGAATTGATTCCGATTAGCCTATCTAAAATTATAGAATTGTTATTCTAATCACTTAAATGAGACTGTTCCATCATCTCTCGAATGAATAAAGGACCTGAAGCTTTCTTTGAAGTTCTGTCTAAAATTTATCTCAAGTTCTGAAAGTACATAGGGATAGATCCTGTGGAAGTGGGGCAATCTTCTAGGGGACCACCTACTCTGAGGCTCATCATTTTTAGCCAAGAATTCGATCTGGAGATACTAGAACTTCTCTGGATGGAAGAAAATCAATATAATTTTGTTCTAGCTAGCACAAGTTCTCGGAATTGATGAACTGGAGTACCTCCTTGAAGCAGATTTGGTCGTGGTAATAACCCTAGCTGGTAGGCTCTTTCTAAACAGGGTCCTAAGGAACGTAACAGCCAGATTCGTATTCATCGTCATAACTATTGGGTCTTTTTAGGAAAAAGGCTAGCTTGTTACTGTAGAATCATACTGCTTAGAAAAGGGAGTCATAGGAACTAGGGGAGAGATTAATCAGGACTGTCAAATCTCGTGACAATTGCTGAAACATTTCCCCGTAGACTTCCGTTGTCTGATTCTAAGAACAAGGTGTTAATAGGATCCATATTGGCATCTTCTTGTGCCGTGAAATTCATGAATTCCATACAGTTAGGACACTCCGAATCCTTGAGGAAGCCTCCGCCGCCCTTGTTATACTAATCGTGCTAGGGGTTGGGGGTCTATCTGAAGCGGAGTCCCAATCCCCCTAGTAACGGGTCACAATTGCTCTTGAGTCCATTGGGGGTTAACAGCCCAATCCGTCCTTAGAAGGATGGGAGTTAGCCTCCAACTTGTCTTAGTAGATTTATTGGAGGGAAAACTTAAATCCTCTGCCAGATGTTCCAACCTATTTGGTATCCGTGGCCTGGGCCATGGGGTCCAGATTGAGGGCACATGAAATATTGTAACTTGTGGTTGGATTCTGTGGCAATAATTCTAGGAGATCTGGATTCTGTTGGCTGATCCATCTAAATGACCTGTTGTCTAAGGACTATTCCGACTGTAGCGGAGTTGTCCTTGACAGTGCATCTGCCACTAAGTTCTTGCTCCTGCCAAGTGAGTTGCTGACAGATGTCACTGTTTCTTCTTGTCAATGAAAAGATTGTTATCATGACCCGATTATGTGGCTTAGTTGAAGCTGCTCTCTGAGGAGAGTTACTAAGAATAGAATACTGTCATGGCTTCCAAACACTGTTATGAAGCTAGCAGGGCGTTAGGAACCAAGTGTCCTGAGCGTTCCCATATTGGGGGTAGTCTCCCAAACTGCTTAGTGAAGCATCCATATGGACCACTAAACTTGGCGGAGGGAACCATACCGGTGACGATTTTGTCAGATTCTTGACTTCTGTCCATGGACGGAGTCTCTGTAAAGTATGCGGGAACTCTGTCTCGCAATTCCCTGTTCGCTCTACTCCGCCAAACCCGGAAAATAGCCTTCCATTGGCTTTTAGTAGAGTCCCTGTTACTAACGCGAATTGGAGTGAACCTAGAACTCTTCCTGGTTCCTCCGGGATTTTGTCTGCCTTGAGGAACTGTCTCGCAGCCTTGCTATTTCCTTTCTTTTTTCCCTGGTGGGATCGAAAGTTGTGTGATTTGAGGTCCACCCCATTGTTACTAAACACTGAAACCGTGGTGTCGGAGTGTGTAGGGATTCCTTGTGATTTGGAATCCTAGGAATTCCAGAAATTTATCACTTATGGTTGCCTTGAGACATTCCTTGACGTTTATAGTTCAGATGAGCCAGTCGTCTAGGAGATTACTAGGCTTATCCCTTGGGTTCTCAGTTATTGCACTACTGTTTCCGCTATCTTGTAAATATTCTGGGCGCTCTGATAAGCCCAAATAGCCTTACTTGAAGGCGTAAGCCTGTTGCCTAGTCTGAAGCCTACGAAAAGGCGAAAGCCTAGGAAAAGGTGGAAGTGACTTGCTACCGGAACGGGATAGTAAGTATCTATAAGATTATAGGTATTGTGACGGCCCCACGGGGAAGTAAGGTCTGTACCTGCGAAAACAGTTAGCATATGGAACTTGTCGTATTGAATATATGAGTTTCAATGAGACAAGTCTAATATTACTCTTGGTTTGATTGAATCTTCATGGAATCGCTGGAGAAGCATCCCTGAAATTCTAAGTATTTGCACCTGTAATTACTTTCTTCTACAGAAAGTCTTAGGTGTCCTTTATCTCATCCGGCATTTGGATGTTGATAAATTTCGGTTGATGGAGGAGGGCCCTTCTCCCTTCTCCATACCCGACCTCTTGATACTATGCTGTTCGACCAAGTGCTGATTCCCAGCGGTTCTTGAATAAGCACCGCTTTCCTCCTACCTGAGGAGTCTCACTGGTTCGTTGAAAGTCGGTTGCGCCGGCTTCCTGTGAAGTCTCTTCCTTGCCGGAAGTTCTTCCGCCAGCTCTACGGAAAGTTGCTCTGGCTCGGCTACCTCTTGTGAACCTGTTGTATCCGTGACATACACCTGGTTCTTATCGGAGGCCTTATGGCCAGGGAAGAGGTAAAGAAGCCGAGCTTTGGTGCTCCTGAGAGGGCTGGTTCTACAGCAGCATAGACTGTTGTGGCTGACCATTTGAGGTGGATGCTTGACCTAGCTGGCCTACTGGAACCGCTTGTACCACCGTTTGAGGTTAAGTCGTCTAGGAAGACTAGAACCCCTTTGCTCTCTTCATGCCCGTGGGCTGTGTTCCTGAGGATTCAAATCTCCTCTTGGGGATCAAGCCCCAGCGAACTCGCAAGCTCTGGTTGACCTTAGCTGCTTCGCCCGGGATTCTGTTCACTACAGTCTCAGGGAACAAGTTTGTTCCCCAGACCTAAGCTTTGATGAGTCTATTAGGTTCATGGTGAATAGACGCATCGGCCAAGACGAACTTTCTGCAGTTCTACCAGGCTATTGCAATGTCATATCATCGCACCGTAAGGTGTGAAGCAATGACTTGTCCGGATCTTGAACCATGGTTCGTCTGTATAGACCGAGGTTGTCATTTCCGCTATAGTGGCGGAATTGATAGACCTAGTCAAGCGACTTCTGGCTTCATACTTCGCCTTTACCAGTGCTTCTGGGAGTCTGGGTAAAAGCTCGCTGAAGAGCGTCGTAGCACAATTTTAGTTCAATATGCCTACCAAGAATGTCACCGGGGCATCTACCCCGCACTCCATTCCTCCCAGAGAGACCACAGATGGTAAATCCGTCTCTCTGATATAATGTATAGATTTGTCCATTGCTGTTGCCTGAAGTGTAATCTCTACTACTTTAGAGGTACACGGAATGGACGTGTCGTCTAGCACCAAAAAAATCGTGAAGGGATTATTGTGGCGTGTCAGTTTGGTATTTGTGCATTCCCAATCTGCCAGGGTTTGAACCCAGGCTGATTGAGCTTTGTCTCTGGGAAAGATGACCGTTTCCTTAGGCGTTTTGTCTTCACAGATCAGTGCGTTCTCAATCAGACGTGCATAGCCTGAACAAGGGAATTGGAGACCCGGTGAAAGAAACTCGAAGTCCTCTATTGGCCGGGTTCCCTTCTCTGCCCTCAATCGTCAGTATGCCCTCTGAGAAGAGGGCATGTGCTGGTAGCCACCAAGGATTATTGATTTGAAGGGACACAATTGGATGTGTCTGGTACTGCCTGGAGTAGTTGTGGCTTTCCGGGTTGGAGGGCTCCTTACTTCGAGGTCTCCTAGATCTTCAGTCCTTCAACTAGGGCTCCTTACTTCGAGGTCTCCTAGATCTTCAGTCCTTCTACTAACGACTGAATAGGCTGACCTGATGTTTTTATGTTTGAGAACAACTGAGTTGTGATGTTTAGAATTGGGCTGAGTCAGGTTACCCATCTCCTGCCTCAGCAAGCTAGAAAACATGTTGGCTTAAACCCAGGATCCTAGGATCTGGGTTTAGATGCCTTTGTCTTCGATGCCTGCCTGTGTGGCAGATTTTGTAGTGTTCGTCACCAGTTGGTGGTTGATGACGAACTAGAACGACTTTCCCAAATAGCCTTCAGTTTGTAAGGTTTAGTAAGGGACTTGTAATAGACCTATGAGTGACTATTTCAGCTTTCCTTAGGGATTACCGACCCCGGCTTATCCCTCAAAGTCGTAGGTCTCTTGGTAAACTCTAAAATGAAGAAGAAGAATGAGACAAGCTAAAAGGTAGTCCTTTTGCCCATTTACCAAATGCTTTATATAGCCTACCTTCGTCCTGGGTATTGGCCTTCATTGGTTCGTGGTCCAGGTTGATTGCTGTGACCTCTCCAACGACTTCTTATTCTAACCCACTAGGTCCTCTGCCAGCACGGCCTGTTTACCTTTGTGGATCTTGGCAATGATCAGGGCTGCCAAATCTACTGGTACCGTTGCTGATACTTCCGCATTTGGGTAGATAAGGGAGCTTCTGAAAGAGATAGTTACTTTTAAAAAAGTATCCTCTTTTAAAAGTATTCTAAACATTGATAACTATCTCAATATCTCTCCAATTATTTACAATATCTCATTCAGTGAACTAATCATTCAATGAATTGGTACTTACCGTCTTGGCAGTGAAGTCCCAAAACCAAATTGTAACAGACTTCACTCTCAACTGGTTGCCAGACCGACAAGTCGTTCATTGAACTGCACAGCCTGAGTGAGTACGGCATACTTCCTGTCTGCCCTGCTGCTGCAGGGTTGCAGTGCAGGTTGTCTTCTGACAGCGTACCATCTGTAATTACAAAATGATACATGAGTACCTTTGTATGGACTTGCCGGATATGTATCTGACAGAGTATGTAATATTAGAATCGATACCAGAGCTGGAGGTCACTCCGGTGGGACCTGCATTCTGCATTGTCGTTGCTGTAATAAATTGCGGCGGCATGCCTATGTAAGGTATTCATATTATCCTCTCCCGCCAGCTCCAACCCCGCTATCCATTCACCTCATAGTCTTTTAATAATAATATATATATATATATATATAATAATATATATATATATATAATATATTATTAATATATATTAAGCTTAATAGCAACGAAACTGGGGAAAGTTAGACTTGGCCCGAATCCGTCGGCATCGGAGAGGTTTTCTTAGGAACTAAGAATGCCTCTGCTAGCTCCTGGCCACCACACCAGGATGGGGTGCCGAGGTATAAATGAAAGCGGGGGAGAGATGCTAGGTAAGGATAAACAAATGCCTCGATTCTAGGTTACCTGCTGGGGTCGACTACCTGGCGTAATACACCGATCAAAAACATAAAGCATATTTTCAAATAATTAAAATAAAATAACTAAATGAATTTTGAACCGGAGCACAGAATCTATGCTCCTTCCTGTTCCTGTCCCAGTTCTCTTTCAACACTATCTCTCTATCTCCCGGGTCTAGCTAAGGGATCGAAACAGGGGAATAGGTAAAACCTAGGCCTGAATCCGATCGTAAGGGAGATCGTGTTGTTATATACATAACTGAACAATCTCCGCTGTATCCCGGGCCCGCCGAGGCAGAAGGATAGATAATGTATGGAGGACTGAGGATAGGAAAGGCAAAATTCTCCTTCCGGTCCCAGTTCCCTTTCAATGCTATCTGTCTATCCCCCGGGTCCAGCTTAGGGATCGAAACAGGGGAATAGGTAAAACCTAGGCCTGAATCTGATCGTAAAGAAATTGTGTTTGTTATATGCATAACTAATGATGTCCGCTGGATCCCGGATCCGCTGAGGCGGACGGATAGAGGACGTAGGGAACCGGGGATAGGAAGGCGAGAAGAGAGTACGTGGCTAATACCAATCATCCTAAAGAGCCGGGAAATTACCCGGGCTCATCTGGGTAGGTACTATCGTACTACTCCTACTACTTAAGGCGAGGAGTACCCCTTCTGACAATAACCACTCCCCTCACCCCTCTGCAAGAGGGGATACGACTCGGATGGCTACCTGAAGTAGTGCTAGCGAGTTATGTCATCCCGTGAAGGTAAAAGGGGGAGGGAGGGCGTCTACAGGAGTGGCTCACACGCGATCAATTGGACACTACGACCGGCCAGGTGGAACACCTCGCGGTCAGAAGTGGATCCAATCGATCACAGGGGCTGACGGTCTATACACCGACTGCCCACTGATTACAATAATACAATAATTTATATGATAATAAACGCTGTACAATAGCCCTGGCACGAGGGGGGATAAGGATAAAGAGGAAAAGTACATAATTCTGTTTAAAGAGCGGCTGGCTTAACCTTCTCTTGATCGGAACGATCTGGTCAGGACAGCCAGGGTGGCTCTGAGCGGCTAGCCTAACCTTCCCGAGACGATTTCAATCACGATCTGGCGAGGTAGGCCAGGGAGGCTCATGGATCAGAATAAGGTCCCTAAGGGCCTTACACCCCTCCCTCAGGGATTCCCTGGTAAGGTGAAGGAGGTATCCTCCTTGAGCAGACCAAGGGAAAAGGGGGAGGGGGGGGGAGGATAGGCTGAATTCCCGATACGACGAATCGAAGGGGAGAAGCCTCTCCAGATGGAAGGAAAACCAGTCTGACCTACTTCCCAAACCAAGGAGGAATCTCCTTGGTTTGTGTAAGTAGGACCGAATCATCCTCGCGCCAGGATATCTATTATAAAATGTCAGGATATCTGCAAATTTTAGTAAATCTTGAGTGAGTGCAAAATCAATAACAACACGACTACAATTAGTATAGGTGACCAATTGGAAGTCGTCATAAAGATACGGGTAGCGATGTATGTAATGGCTGACTAGGGAGCGGTGCAAGCTAGGCTCCATTTATGTAACATACAACTAAAACATACTTAACCGTTATCATTACTGATGCTTTCACGCGATGGAGTTAGTAGAGAGAAGTTGGCTCGAGTTGCCTGAGATGTAGAAGAGAGCGGAGGTGGCGTATAGGACTGATGGAGGGATTAGGCCGATGTTAATAAAGTATCTCCAATAAAATGTATTCTTTAGGTTTTGAAGAAAAAAAATGCATGCATCATTGAAACTGTTTCCCTCCCTATCCGTGGTAGTCATTGGCCACCGATAAAAAACAAAACAAAAAGAGTAAGCCTAACTGAATCTCTCATCCATCAGAGATAACTTTGCTTATTCATTAGACTTATTCATTAGACACCTATCAAAGATTTCAAGTGTAGATTTTAAAATCTCTTCCTCTCCATCTAAAGTATTCATCAAACACCAGTCATAAGCGTAGAGCTAGTTATGATTCCTGGTTCAGCAATGTCGTGACGATGCACTAGAATTCAAAATTCACAAATGAATGTTGCTCAGCAACGTTTACACTACTGTATTGACTTGCTCTCTTGTGGTGCTTTGAGGTGTTCCACCTCTAGGCCCATGTTCTAAATTTTGCCGTTCTTTAAACAATATGATTCATCTATGTATGATTCTCTCCGGTTTATTAAGCTTTCTTGATATCTCTCCAACAGGAACTTGCACCGAATGCAGTGCAATAATTGTCTCTCACTCGTCGAAAGATGTTTCTTAGACCAAGAAATGACACATTGACATTAGATTTCCGAGCACATAAATTTGATAGAATTTTGAGAGATTCCAATATTTTCTGTAAAATTTAACAAATGGAATATTTCAACTATCATCAACTTAATATTGAAATGATAATTTAAGGACTATGTTTATGCGATACTA
>NC_087205.1:68826544-68892381 GCF_015104395.2 Macrobrachium nipponense
AATTGATAATACACTATATTAAATGTTTGTTTCCACATTGATCAAAATATACATGGGTAACATTGGTAATCCTGTGTTGAACGAGAATTTCAAATGGTTTCGTTTCTATAGTTTGAAGTAATTACTATACTTTAAAATAATAACTACTAGTACTTTTTTCTTGCGATTCTTATAAATATCATAAGATTTGATATTTGTGCATCGTGTTAGCTTTATTTTGCTTGAAAGAGCTTTCACTGTAGAAAAAAAAATTAATTTTTCAGCTAAGAGTTGTAGTTGCCAGTTAAGAGAATTTTTAATGAAATCCTCTGAAACTTGTTGCTTTAGTTTTGAAACTTATTGTACTAGTTTTCATGTTGCATGGAACCAGTGGTTATTCAGCAACGGGACCAAGGGCTTTACGTAACTTCTGAACCACGTCTAGAGTGAACTTCTATCACCAGAAATACACATCTCTCACTTCTCAATGGAATGGCCAAATCGAACCGGCGACCACCGAGGTGGGACACAAACACCATACCAACCATGCCACTGAGGCACATGATTATTATTGTTGTACATATAAACAATCTTACTTTTACGAGTGAAATGACACATTTGTATTTTTCATTAATAATAAACCTTTGGTCTTAACATTAGGATAATCTAGCGGCAGATGGAAATCCGGCTAAATTTATTTTTCTTTTATATTTTGGCAATTTCGTCAGCATAACAATGATCTTTCTTTCGTTAACAACCGGCTTTACAAGAGGTTTCAAAGTAACAGCTCAAAAAAAAATTTTATATATAAACATGTAAATAAGAAAACTGAGTTACATTTTGAAGCATAAATGCAACCTTAAAATCGGATACGTACACCAAATGTGAAATGTATTGAAATGAAACTTGTTGGGGATAGTTTGTTTGTATGATGTCTACATTGCATGAAACCAGTGGTTATTTGGCAACGGGACCAACAGCTTTAGGTGACTTCCGTACCACGTCGAGAGTGAACTTCTATCATCAGAAATACACATCTCTAACCCTTCAGTGGAATGCCAGAGAATCAAACTCGCAGCCACCGAGGTGGAAGGCCAAAACCATACTGATCACGTATCAATAGCACTGCCATCACTATTGCAAAATTATTTTTGAAATAACGTTAACATTCGACTTTAATATATATTACTGCTGTGAAAAACAGAGGCAACTTTTGGAAAAGAAAATTCAAGTCTTTTAAAGTAATAATACACGATAAGCATCAGAAATTGGACTAGAATATGGTAAGGTAAACAAAGTAAATAAAAGACGTTGCTTATTGGTTTAATTTAATATCCAAACCCAAAAACATGGCTTAACTAGGTTTTTCATGCTTTCCTGAGCTCTGCCTTCTTGGCTAATCTTTCTGCTGCTTTCTTCTTCTGTGCTGCTGCAGAGAGGTTGTGTTTCCGGGAATACTTCAAATTGAGCAGAAACTTAGGGTCAACCTGACAGGAAGAGAAAAAAATTCTTTGGTTGACAGTAAAACTGTACATTTAACTAGTTACTTGTTAAGCTCAAGGCATTAAACCTTAGAGGGTATAAATGTATACATCAATTGAAAGTCTTAAAGCCTATGATCCAAGACTAGAAAACGTGATATACATAATAATTATTATCAGAAGCTGATGTACATTCACAGCACAAACAAGGGACACAGCTGTGCTGCCAAAATAGACATTTTTTTGGGCAAATTGTAGACATTTTTGTGGATAATGAAATGTAGACGAAATTCCTAATCAAGTATATGAGCAAAGTTTTAATTCTATGGTGTAGATGAAAATTATCACTCTAGGAAGAGATATTACTGGGTCACTTTCTTGTCTAACTGACTTAATTTCATATTTCCTGTCATTACCAACACCTAATGCTGATGCATATAATTTTTTTCAAAAACAAACCATGATAAAGGATAAAAATCTCAATGAAACTGAAATTTAGACTCTTGAAGCAAGACTTATGGTAGCGTGAGAGAGAGAGAGAGAGAGAGAGAGAGAGAGAGAGAGAGAGAGAGAGAGAGAGAGAGAGAGAGAGAGAGAGAGAGAGAGAGAGAGAGAGAGAGAGAATGACATTTAAATAATAATAATGTAGATAACATAAGCATCTGTTTAAAATGAACGGTTAAACATGATATACAGTAAGCCATACTAAAGTTCTACACAGAATTGGGAACAAGTGGAATTGCTGGAGGGGTGGCCTATGGGTGTAGAAATCAGATCAATAGAAATCTGGCATTGGGACAAAGTATCCGTGATAAAAACCAGTCACATCCACTAGCCATTGGGTACAGCATGCACTAGTTAATTCATCTGGACCAAGGTTTCAAGAAACAATGCAATAGTGGGAGCTAAGGAGGTGAAAAGCAAAATATGTAGATAGCCATAAAATAAATTTAAAAATGCTGACAAAGGTGAAATTAGGAGAAAACACCACAAAGTAATAGGTAACCAATGGTGGCCAGCAAGATGGAAGAAATAGGATGAAAAAGACTGAAGGCCTAATGTGTCTAAAGTGAAATGTGAACATTTTGCAAATACTGTACTGAAATGCGAGGCAAAAAGTTACACCTCCATTGAGCTGTGTCAGCAACCTTCTCTAGATTCTAATCCAAGTACATGACTGAATTAAGTATTCTTGGACATCAGACATGACTGAATTAAGTATTCTTGGACATCAGATTGTTTGGTCTCCTAATACTACAGTATAAATTCTTACCGTTCCTCTTACAAGGTTGAAGTTTTTCTAGCAAAACCCTCAAAAGTTCTAACAATAAAGCCACCTCTTCATTGCCTACTAAAGCAATTAAAATCGGTAATGTCACAAACCTTGGTAGGGAAAGCACTTGAGGCTCATTAATACACTTTGCCATGGCAAGAGCTAAAAAGAAGGCTTTCAAGTTCATAAGAGATGCCTTACCAAAAGGCCCAAACCGCAGTATCTTTTTAAGGACTTGCCTTATCAAAAGGCCCAAACCGCAGTATCTTTTTAAGGACTTGCCTTATCAAAAGGCCCAAACCGCAGTGTCTTTTTAAGGACTATGTCAAAATTTCATGGTAAACCACAAATAGGATGATCTAAAATTTCCAGCTCAAACGATCAAAAACCTTCTAATCTAAATTGTGAGCAATATCCCTGTTAGTATGATGCACAACTGAAGATGATGTAAAGTGCCATCTTCTTATAGCTGGGACAGAAAACTGCTTCGCAAACCTGGGGTATCTTTCACCTGTAGCAGTACGGGTGCTGGATATCCCTCTTGAAAAGCACCAAGATCTATAAATATATTGTAATGATAAATTAAGTTTGTTCATACCCTTACCTGGCAGACTATATATATAGCTGATAATTCCGACGACCGACAGAATTTAAAACTTACGACACACGTAGTGGGAGTCAGGTGGTTAGTACCCATTCCCGCCGCTGGGAGGCGGGTATCAGGAACCATTCCCATTTTCTATTCATAATTTTTATTTCCACTGTCTCCTGAGGGGAGGTGGGTGGGTACTTAATTATATATATCTGCCAGGTAAGTATGAACAAACTTAATTGTATCATTACAATATCATTTTTGTTCATGCAACTTACCTGTTCAGATATATATATATAGCTGAATCCCACCTTTCGTGGTGGGAGAGAGACAGATAGAGGATTTAGAAAACACATATATGCAGATATTTGATATCTTGGTTCCTTACCTGTTAGCATAGCTGGCTTCGTGATTACTGCCACGTAAGTCTGCTTGTGCTACTAGAGTTGCCAGCAAGCGGTAGAGACCTATGTAGCTGGTTGCACTCCATCCATGATCTGTCAACAGGGCGAAGATCACGACCGTGACTAGACCCCCCCATGAACCATACTAATGAGGGCAACGAGGGCAAAAATACAACCACCTGGCTTAGTTTACCAAAGGTATCCCACTTAACTAAGCTAATGGGGAAGGGAGACCGCCCCAGCGGTCACCCACAACCATAAAACACAAGTTAAAAACCCCCCTAATCCCTAAAGGATAGGATGAGGTGTTACCTCCTGCCCCCAAAACAGTGTCTGCAGCAATATATGGTCCGAGTGGAGAAGCAATTTTCGTATGTCACTTTCACCTCCCGCAGGTAGTGTGAAGCGAACACCGAATTGCTTCTCCAAAATGTGGCATTCAAAATATCTTTGAGTGCCATATTTTTGTGAAAAGCTACCGAAGTAGCAATAGCTCTCACCTCGTGAGCTTTCACTTTCAGAAGCTTCAAATCACTATCACTGCACTTATCATGAGCTTCTTTAATCGTACTTCTTATGAAGAACGCCAGTGCGTTCTTCGACATAGGAAGATCAGGCTTCCTCACTGAACACCACAAATTGTCAGACGAGCCTCTGCAAGCTTTAGTTCTCTGCAGATAGAACTTTAGAGCCCTGACAGGACACAGGAATCTCTCACGTTCATTTCCCACTATTTCTGACAACCCTTTGATTTCAAAGGTCCTCGGCCACGGTTGGAAGGATTCTCGTTCTTTGCTAAGAACGCAGGACTTAAAGAACAAATCGCATTATTGTCCGAAAACCCAATCTGCTTGCTAATGGCCTGGATTTCGCTAACCCTCTTCGCCGTTGCCAGAGCGGTTAGGAAGATCGTTTTCTTCGTCAGATTCCTCAGAGAAACTGAATGAAGCGGTTCGAAGTGACTTGACATCAAGAACTTGAGCACCACATCCAAGTTCCACGAGGGTACTTTAGGCTGTATGACCTTCTTAGTCTCGAAAGATCTAATGAGATCATGAAGGTCTTTATTATTAGTCAAATCGAGTCCTCTGTGCCTGAAGACTACAGAAAGCACGCTCCTGTAGCCTTTAATAGTTGGAACAGCTAACTTCACTTCCTCTCTCAGCTCACAGAGGTTGTGGTGGAGGAAATGCCCTTCTTCCTGCACCAGGATCTGAAGACAGCCCACTTCGATTGGTACAGAGCGATTGAGGAGGGCCTCCTTGCGGTGGCAATCGCCTTCGCCACAGGTCTTGAAAAACCCCTCGCTCTGTCCAACTTCTTGATAGTCTGAACGCAGTCAGACTCAAGAGCGGGGAGGTTTTTGTGGTACCTCTCGAAGTGGGGCTGTCTGAGTAGATCTTTCCTTAAGGGCAGAGTCCTCGGAAAGTCTACCAAGAAGGACATCACCTCTGTGAACCAGTCGGCTGCTGGCCAGAAGGGGGCGATGAGTGTCATCCTCGCTCCTTCCGATGCCGCGAACTTCCTCATTACTTCCCCGAGGATCTTGAGCGGGGGAAAAGCGTATAGGTCTAGACCCGACCAACTCCAAAGTAGGGCGTCTACTGCGACTGCTCCCGGGTCCAGAACTGGGGAGCAATACAGCTGAAGTCTTTTCGTCCTGGAAGTTGCGAAGACGTCCACCTGCGGACACCCCACAGGTTCCACAGCGACTGGCAAACCTCCTGGTGAAGGGTCCCACTCTGTAGGCAGAAGCTGTCCTCGTCGACTGAGAAGGTCCGCTCGAACATTCTGTACTCCTGACACGAACCTTGTCAGGATAGTGACGTCTTGTGCTTTCGCCCATAACAGTTCCTTCGCGATGGCAAACAGAGAAGGCGAGTGAGTTCCCCCTTGATTTCTTAGGTATGCCAGTGCTGTGGTGTTGTCCGAGTTGATCTGAATGACTTTGCCGGAGATTTCCTCCTGGAAGAACCTGAGCGCCAGGTAAATCGCAGACAGCTCTTTCAGATTGATGTGCCAGGACACCTGTTCCCCTCTCCAGGTGCCTGACACTTCTTTCCCTCCTAGTGTTGCTCCCCAACCCGTGGACGACGCGTCGGAAAACAACACTAGGTCGGGGTTCCGAAGTTTGAGAGAGCCCTTCTGCGAGCTTCCGTGGATCTGACCACCAACTTAGGTGATCTTTCACCTCTCTCGTTAACCACAAGATCGCCTCCAGATCTTGTTTGTTCTTCCAATTGTTGGCTAGGAAGAATTGAAGAGGTCTGAGGTGCAACCTTCCCAGAGAAACAAACTTCTCCAGTGAGGAAATGGTCCCCAGCAGACTCATCCATTCCCTCACCGAGCATGTTTCCTTCCCCAGAAAGGTCGCCACTTTTTCCAAGCATTGAAGTTGTCGCCCCTGGGACGGAAAAGCCCGAAAAGCCACTGAGTCCATCTGAATCCCCAGATAGACTAAGGATTGAGAAGGAGTCAAATGTGACTTTTCGAGGTTTACCAGAAGCCCCAGGGACTTCGCTAACGACAGGGTCGTGTGCAGGTCCTCCAGACACCGGTCTCGCGATGAAGCTCGAATAAGCCAGTCGTCTAGGTAGAGAGAGATCCTTATATTCTCCAGATGAAGCAGCCTCGCCACGTTCTTCATCAGAATGGTGAAAACCATCGGCGCTGTGGTCAGACCGAAGCAAAGTGCCCTGAATTGGAATACCTTCCCCTTCAGGACAAATCGCAAGTATTTCCTTGATTGGGGATGGATGGGGACGTGAAAGTACGCGTCTTGGAGGTTCTTAGTGAGACCATCCAATCCCCCGGTCTTAAAGCTGACAGCACAGATTGAGGTGTCTCCATCTTGAATTTTTTCTGTGACGAAGAGGTTTAGGCTGCTGACATCGAGGACGGTTGCGCCACCCCCTGACTGTTTCGGCACTAGGAACAGGACGGTTGTAAAAGCCTGGAGATTCCAGGTCGAAGACCTGTTCCACCGCTTGCTTCTTGATCATTTGTTCTAGCAGATCGAAAAGCACTTTCTGTTTTTCTCCTCGATACGAAGGAGACAAATCCTTTGGTGTTGAGGATAGCAGGGGTGACTTCATGAACGGAATCCTGTATCCCTTCCTCACAATATCTAGCGACCAAGGGTCGGCATCTCTCTCTTCCCAGGCTTTCGCGAACAGAAGAAGCCTGGCTCCTACCGGCGTCTGAAGGACTTCCAAATCACTTCCTACTCTTTGACGGAGCAGGGGTTTTCCCTCTGGAAGAGCCTCTTCCTCGAGAGGCTGTTTTCGAGGAAGATCCAACACGAAAGGGCTTCGGTTTCTTGGTAAAAGAAACGCCAGAAGAAGAAGCAGCTGCTGGTCTTCTAGAAGACTGAGCCAGAAGATCTTGCGTTGCCTTCTCCTGAAGGCTCGATGCTATGTCCTTAACCATAGTCTGGGGAAGAGATGGTCTGAAAACGGAGCGAAGAGCAAGTCCCCCTTTTGCGCTGGAGAGACGGATTTGGCTGTGAAGTTACAGAAAAGTGCTCTCTTCTTGAGAATCCCCAAGCTAAAGTGAGTAGCCAACTCCTCAGAACCATCCCTGACGGCCTTGTCCATACAAGACAGTACACTGGACAGCTCCCCCAGACTAATGTATCAGAACTCCTTGACCTGGCATCCAAAACTCCAAGACACCAGTCAAGAAAGTTGAAGACCTCTAGAGTCCTGAAGAGGCCTTTTGGATGGAAGTCGAACTCGTTGTGAGTCCAAGAGACTTTTGATGAAGACAGAAGGGCTCTTCTGGAGGCGTCCCCACGATGCTCCCGAAATCACCCTGAGCAGAGGCTGGTAGTTTAACGCCTACATCCTCTCCCGTCTCGTACCACATGCCCCCTTTTCCGCAGAGTCTTGATGGCGGCAAAGCAAAAGAGGACTTGCCTGACGCTTTCCTCTTCTCCATCCAATCGTGGATTTTCCGGAACGCTTGCTTCGTGGAAAGCGACTTCTTCATTTTAACGAACCCCGTTGCTTTCGATGCTTTAAAAGAAGAAAAATTGAGAGGGGGAGTACGAGGGGCTTCCGGTTGGAAAGTTTTCTCCAAACTCCGACTGTAGAAGACGCGTCAAAACTTTGTAGTCCGATGAGACAGGAGCTGGCTGCTGCTCTTCCTCTGCTTCGACTAAATCATCGCTAACTCCTTCTTCAGAAACTGGAGAAGTTGGAGGTAGTCCTGAAGAAATATGACAAACAGGTAGGTTCCCTCTTCCACCTGAACTTGCGTTGGTGAGGAACTGGCGTCCACTAGCGCGCGCTTGGCGTCCGAAGCCACACGTTTTGGCGCCGACAGGTGCAACGCTCGGCATCTACTAATGCACGCCTGGCGCCCACGAGCGTCACTGGCGCACGTTTATTAACAACAGGTGCGCGTTTGGCGGCAAGGAGGAAGCGCGCTCCACTTGCACCAGAAGCGCGCTCAGCGTCCACATCTCGCTTACGAACATTCGAAAACGAGCGAGCGGGTGAAAACCTCATCCTGAGCGCGAGAAACAAACTTCTCACCTCCTCTAGCGAGCTGCTGGGGAGCAGAACGAACTCTAAGAGGGAAAAAAACTCGAACGAAGAGAGAGGCGAGCGAGGAGAAAGAGAAGGTCTTGACTTCTTCACAGGAAGCTTCTCATCCTTCCTACGACGACGCGGAAGAGACTCTCTAGAAGCAAGAGCGTCCTGAAGTTGTTGCTGCAGTGACTGAAGCATCCTCTTGGTTGGCGAATCTTCCTGCTCTGGGGAGGGACTGATCCTGTGAGCAGGAGAGCGCGAGGGGACGCCTCCCTCCTCCTCCCAGGCACGGCCTCCCTCCCGAGCTCTAGAGCGACTGTATCGCTCGCAATGAATTACACCCGAATCCAGGTCCGAAGACTCTACGCCTTTTCTGCGGCGGAAAAAGCGGCGAACGCACTGTAGGAGAAGATCGCAGTTCCGGAGAACTTGGACGTGAAGCGTCACCAACACGCGCCGTCCTTTTCAGCGGACGGGAAGCACCGTGAGAACTCCACCCTTTACGTGGGGATGAAGCCTCCGATGACGAAAAACACTCCTTGAGGAGACGTGCACGCGCACGCTCCTTGGCAGTCTGGGGATTTTCATCAGTAACTGCCGAAGGCACGCAAGATCGGTGGGTTCCTTGTAACCCTCTTTAGGCTTCGACATGCTCCCTCCCGGGTCCTGGGAGTCAAGCAGAGGTCCAGGCCTAGAGGCGAAGAAACGAGGCCGATCTGACGCACCCTCCACTACACAAGGGGTATCACTGCACTTTTGCACATCACTTTTGCTCTCAAGAGCCAACACTTTTCGATTCTAAATTTCGAATCTACTCCAAAATTAAGGACAAAGTATTACTCTCTACTGACACTGTTTCAGGGCCCGGAGGCAACACTACAGGGTTAGGAGAATTAACAGAAGGAGGGTTAACAGGAGAAACATTAATTTCTTGCACACCTGAAACACTCCTGGAGGAAGACCTCCTTAACCTATCCTTTTCTAGTTTCCTAATGATAGGTCTCATATGCCTTCCACTCAGAATCTGTTAATCTTTCGCACTCCTTGCAACGGCTTCATACACACATTCATGCTCCTGCAACCCTTACATACCGTATGTGGGTCTACTGAAGCTTTCAGTAGCCTACCTCTACAATCAGTCCTAGAGCAAAATCTAGCGCTAGCTGTACTAGACCCTGACATAATATCCAAGAGAAATCCAAACCAAAATCAAATCAATCCACTAATAACGTGCGCGTAGCCACCGATCCAAGTCAATTAATCCAAAAAAGAACCAAAAGGGATACTCAAGTAGCCAAAAGTTTCCAAATCCAGACGGAGGTGCTGTAAACAGATGTTCACAACACCGGCGACAGAAAAATTATGAATAGAAAATGGGAATGGTTCCTGATACCCGCCTCCCAGCGGCGGGAATGGGTACTAACCACTGACTCCCACTACGTGTGTCGTAAGTTTTTAAATTCGGTCGGTCGTCGGAATTATCAGCTATATATATATCTGACAGGTAAGTTGCATGAACAAATGGACATGTTACTGATAAAAGTCTAACAGTGGAGGGGTCTTCAAGACTCAAAATCTTTGTGTTCTGTGAAGCTATCAAAACCTTGGTGTTCTATGAAGCTCACAATTTAAGTATTTTTCTCCTCACAACTCCATACAGAGAAAAGCATATAGGTCTAGATTCAATTACTTCTGAAGAAAGGCATTAACTGCTCATGCCTGAGGATCTTGGCATGGAGACAAGTGAACTAGGAGTGTTGTGTTTTGGGCAGTCACAAACTTCTGGCAGACCTATGGAAGAGGAACATTTTGACAGAAGACCTTACACTTTCCTGTTTAACTGGTATAACACCGTTTTTCCCAGAGACAAGATGTGGAAAAAGAATGATATTCCTGGACTCCGTCCAAAGGGGACAGAGAAAGTTTCTTTCCTAGCCTGAACAGATCTCTTTATTTGCAACTCCTTCCCTCCTTACGTACAAGGAGGGTGAATTGTCGGAAAAAGAGAGATTGTCTTGTCTCTGACTCTATGTTCTGTTGTGGAAGACCATTCCCAACCACCAAAAGCTCTAGGATATTTGTGAGCAGCTTGCTTTTCTCTACAGTCCAACTCCCTGATATCATATGTTTCTCAAAATGAGGACTATGTGATGTCTGGGTTCTTGAAGTCTAGAGGCAGACCCATAAAAAATTTTTCAATAGCAATAGAAAACTGTCTATTAATCTCAGTTGGAAAAAACTCAAAATGAGTGAGTCACTCTTCATCCCCACATAAATAAACAACTGGCTTGGAATAGGCATCAATTTATCACCACTGATCACAATGACCAGCCCCGAGGTTAGACAAACAAGATAATCCTTCACCCTCAAGATCTCATGAAATAAGTTGGCAAGAACTAGTCATCAAAAAATATAGAAGTTTTGATACCAGCAAATTACTCCATACTGATAAAGATGCCAATACACATGTGAATACTTGTGGTGCTGCATTCAAATCAAAACACACGAGCTTAGAACTAACAGACTTTCCCTTTAACGAAAAAGCATAGATACTGCCTCGACTGATAATGTATTGTAATGTGAAAGTAAGAGCACTACATGCTGACAGAAAGCATCTATTTGCCCTTTTGAATGGCTGCCTAGACTGAAATCAATGACACCATCAAAAGGGACCTTGAAACACCAAATTATACTGATTTCTTATGCATCCCATAAGAATGAAGTAGCCCATTAGATGAATTTTAGTCAAATAATTAGCACTGATCATTCATAAGGTCAATTGTAAAACCAAAAAATTGGTTTCTCCATGACTGTCCAAAAGCACCTCCTTTAACCTAGAATAAAGGTAAACAGCCTGAAAAATGCTGAGAAGTCGAACAAACCAATGCTTACATGAAATAGAAAAAAAAAAAAAAAAAAAAAAAAAAAAAAAAAAAAAAAAAACAAAAAAAAAAAAAAAAAAAAAAAAAAAAAAAAAAAAAATCTTCCCTAACCTCCAAGACTAGCAACAGGAAAGTCAAATATCTGTACAATTGGACTGTTTAAGAATATAAATATGAATAAAAATTAGATTTAAAATACTACAATGATTCAAGTTCCAAGTACTGTGAAGATAACAGTATGTATGGTACCAGAAAAGTAAAAATTGAAATGAATACCAAATCACTTTGTATGACAATAAAACCAATCACGTCAAAATTAAAAAATGACCCAATACTTACACCTCGCATTGATGGGTGTCTTGGAATCTTGGGTTTCCGGATAGGATTACTGGAAGAGAAAAGATATGTTACCAAAACGTATCGTAAATTAGTGGTTGTCCATGCAAAATTACCTACAGTGTTACCATGGTACACATGAATGTAAATAACTTGTACATAACATGAGCTCATTAGATGACAAGATTCAAGTTGTTTACATGAATTCCTAATAGAGTAAATGCTACCTTTGATAAGGGTACATCATTTCTAAGAACTAAGATAGCCCACCCTTATAACAGGTCACACTGTTTTGGATAACCTTCAACTAAAACTCATCTTTAGATATTTGAATAATCTTCTTGGGAATATATTCGCTTTTGCTGTTTCATCCGAGTAGTCTTAGTAAAGAGAGAGAGAGAGAGAGAGAGAGAGGGAGAGAGAGAGAAGAGAGAAGAGAGAGTAGACTTTGAAGAGAGGAGGAGGAGGAGGAGGAGGAGGAGGAGGAGGGAGGAGGAAGGAGGAGGAGGAGGAGGAGGAGGAGTGGAGGAGGAGGGAGGAGGAGGAGGAAGGAGGAGGAGGAGGAGGAGGAGTAGGAGGAGGAGAGGAGGAGGAGGAGGAGAGAGAGGAGGAGGAGGGAGGAGGAGGAGGAGGAGGAGGAGGAGGAGGAAACTTTAAATATTCCTTTCGATATAAGGATTTTGTGATCTTTCCCCTATATGATGACAGAAGTCTTGTCGCAATGCTGTTGAGTTGTGTGCATACATAGGGGAGGTATGGTTAATCAGATGGGAGTTGGGGGGATATTGGGAAGGTGTGACAGAAAGATTGAGGAAGAGATGTGGGAATTAGGTTGGGGTATGTTGGTATATTTAGAGGGGTCTGATGGGCTTGTGAGTGGATATGGGGTTATTTATTATGGTAGTGTTGACCTAGTCTTTCAAGACACTAAGATGAGGAGAGTGTGTCTGAGCAAGGGTGCTGAGAAGACAATAATGGTGAGGACCGAAGTGGTGGAAATGATAAAAAGGTGAAAGGGAGTTATGGTTATAGAGTGAAAGTTAATGTAAGCAAAACAAAGCTTATGGTCAATAGAAAAGTAAAATAAAATACAAAATCAAGAGTGGCTGTATGGTTTTTGTGGACGAGTTGAGATGATACATAGTAAGAATTGTAACATTGTTGTAAGTTGCTCAGGATTACAAAACATGTACAAAGTAGGACTCAAACGCTGAAATTATTACAAGGGCAAGTGGGGAAGAGAGGAAGGTTGAGAACATAAAAAAGAACTGGTGTGGTTTGACAGCAAGATAAAGACCAGAAAATTAAGGACATAAGTAAAAGGAGCTACAAATTGAAATAGCAACAAATTATATTTTTATAATAAAATATGATTTTATATAGTATATATAAAACTTAAACAATTAATTACATAGCTATAGATTCACTGTCAGTCGGCAGCTGGATTTTTGGAAACTTGCGGTAGCGATATTTTGTTTTGGCTAGGCAACTGACGCTGCCCACTTTCAGGGTAGAGAGGAACCAATGCGGCAGAGTTCAGTAGTTTATGCCCATTTCATCCATGAGGGGAGGATGGATGGCTTTCATTATGAAATTTCTTGGCAAGTATTTATGAAATCTAATTTTATAATAACAATATTTTTATATATGCAACTTACCAAGTAATTACATAACTGAATTCCACATTGTAGGAGGTGGGATACATGGATATACTACATTATAATTCATATTACAGAATGAAAAGAAAAACCGAGAGTGCTGGCATTTAGTAAAATGCTTTTCGGTTCCTTATCTGTTAAGAAAGCAGCTACAGATTATTATTGCCTCTGAATGATGCTCATCTTGACTTGTAAGAGACGTGGCAGCAAAGCCAGGTATCGTCTTCTACAACAGTGGGATCCATTGCAGCTAAGAAAAAGTCTGTGGCTAGCAAGGTCTAAAAACACAATGTCCCCGCCCAGGGTGCAATACCAAAACACCAAAAAACCAGAATAAGGAAATCACCACCAAACCTCACTAAAAACCAATACCCAACCACTTAAAAGGACTGGAAGGTGCTCCAAGTACCTAGTAAGGCAGTCCCTGGTTATCGGCGGGGGTTTCGTTCCCCGTGTGTGTGTAAAAACTGCCGTTAACCAAAACTCTGATTTATGGGACCTCTGTTAGGTATGTTATGGCACCATAACTCTATTATTGGCACTGATAACCCAAACTCGGCCCATTTTGGCACAATAAATCGACGATTCAAACACCCATAAAACCGGATTACTGATAACCGGGGACTGCTTTAACTTTCACTGTAATAAAGTCAGTCTCATTAAAGGTGAATGTGCCTCACAATAAGGTTCCTCAGAAAAAATGCCAAGGCATTTTTGGACATAGGAAATGAAGGCTTTTAACTGGTACTTGGAGGGCCACGAATCTTCTCTGTATGTTAAAAGATAATACTTGAGAGCTCTGACTGGACATAATATTCTCTCTTCCTCTTCTGGTCCTATCAAGTCTGAAAGACTTCTAATCATGAAAGAGATTAGTCTCGTTTTTTGCTAGGAATCCTAGGGTAAGTGAGCAAATGGCATTACCGTGTGAAATATCAATCTTCTTATCCATTGCAGGAATTTCACTCACCCTCTTTGCAGTAGATAAGGCCACAAGAAATAAGGTTTTCCTTGCGGGTCTCTTAAAGAGGCTGAATGCAAAAGTTCAAAACGTGGCTCTGAAAACCATTTAAGCATCACATCCTCCAAGTTCCAAGACAGGGATTTTCTCTTTCCGTTTAGATGTATCAAAGGATCTGATAAGATCGGGTAAGTCTTTGTTAGAAGAAAGATCCACGCCTCTATGTTTGAATACAGAGCCCAACATGGTTCTGTAACCATTGACTGTAGAAGTAGACAATCCCCTCAAAGACGCCAACAACTTACTCTCTTCTCGGACTACTTCTTCACCAGCTTCCTCAGAATGGCAGTCAGGAACCCACATCCAAGGTGCCACTGGAGTGGCTGCTGAAGCAGAAGCAACAGAGATGCCAATACTGCGACAGCACTCGCATGGCCAGAGACTGGTACAACAGCGCACAGGCATGGACGAGAACAGTCAGGAACACTATGGAGGGAGGTAAAAGGGGGATGATACACTAGGAGGTTGTTTCAACATAAGTCCCAGGGGGAGACAAAACAGCGTAACCTGTAGGAGGAGGAAAACAGGAATGGATCTGCCCTTGATGTATGTGTCTCAGATGTCACCACCACTGAAGGTGTTACACTGGTAAAGATACAGTTGTCGTCCCAGCTGCAGATCCATGCGTCACAGGGGCAGATGCAAAATGTGCCATTAGGCTCCTGGAGCAAAGGAATACCAGGTAGTCCCACATTCAGCCATGCCTGCTGTAAGTCCCCAACTGCAAAGGCTGCCACACCTAAGGGAGCAAAAGTCGGGCGGGTTTAGTAGAAGAAGTCTGCCCGCCTCAAGGGGGAAAGATCCCACCTCAGAGCGAGCAGAGGCTCCAAAGTACAACAACTCTAAGTCAGCAGCCCTACTCCCCCACTTCTAAACTTGATGAATCAAACAAAACAGAGGAAGAAATTCCCCCAAAAGAAGAAAAAACAGCAAGTCGAGGAAACTTACGAGGATGGAGAAAGGACAACGAAGGCTCGACCACCGAGTGGTCAGGGCATATAACCCTCAGACAAATTCTTGGAAGCCTTCCCCTGAGATCACTTCCTCCCCTCATACCTTCCCCATTGGTCTATTAACCAGGAGATACAAGTATTGCAGGGGTTTGATCTATCACACGCATGACCTCGGCACCTTGTACACAGGGCTACTTCCATTCGGGAGCAGAAGCTGCCACATTTCCTACCTACCACTCCAGAACAAATGAGCTGAGAAAATGGAGGGAGATTAGGCTTATGCAAGTCATGTGTTTGCATGTTGCTTTCAATAAATCAAACAAAAATGCAAACTAACAACACATTCACAAAACAAGGAAAGATCTCAAAAAGTAGCAGAAAATCTCCAAACGACAACAATGGGGCAGAGAATGAAAGCATGTTTGTTCACCAGGGCGGCCAAAAACAAGGTGAAATGTTTATGTCCAGGACTCCCGACTACCGGACAAGCAGTTATTGCCTAAGTACCTAGTTAAATCTTCAACGGCCAAATTCCAGCATACGCTGAAAGTAATTCCTCAAGTAAACATGTAAGGACCAAGGGTTTGTATTACGTATAGGAACGACTAATTGTTATTAGCTTACTAAATGATTCACAAAGAAAGGCACAAAGAAAGAAATGGAGGGCTGCATTACAGTTAAAACAAAAAGGGTATGAAAAACTGAATTACAAATTACAAGTATGAATAAGAGAAAACATGGTTTTAGGATGAGGAAATTAACAGAAAACAAAGAGCAAATTATAAATCAGAACATCTGGGTGAATTGCAAACAAAAAGGCATATAAAATACAAAATAAACATTGAAAAATGAATTATGCATGCAATGGCAAAAAACTAAAATAGAAAGCAATTTATAAACTTTAACAAGTTCAACAAGTGAATGCAATATCAATAATATGCCAAACACCTAATTTATAAAATTCAAGCCTCAATAAAATTCTACAAAATTAAACTTAAAAATGGTAACCAATGGTTACTTGCTTTCACCATACGTATTTCAT
The DNA here is from genome assembly GCF_015104395.2 of Macrobrachium nipponense. Taxonomy (NCBI): domain Eukaryota; kingdom Metazoa; phylum Arthropoda; class Malacostraca; order Decapoda; family Palaemonidae; genus Macrobrachium; species Macrobrachium nipponense. Next base: position 68,842,701 of record NC_087205.1, read on the forward strand.
AATCATGAGAAAAAAAAAATATCAGACTTACCGATGAGCCTTTCGGTTCTGATTGTGATTGGTATGATTCTTTGACTTGGCCATGTTTATTTATCTGTAAAGAAAAAAAATGCATGAACACTTTTGCCTAATAGAATTACATGACAAAATATGCACATCTGAAAATTGTAACTACATCTGCAAAATCAAAATTGCAAAGCAAAACACAGCTTCATGCCTATATGACCCGACTACTATAAGGCCTATGACACTAGTATCTTGGTCTGACCTCCCCAGAAAAAGAGAGAGAGAGAGGATGAGAGTATAGAGAGAGAGAGAGAGAGAGAGAGCGAGAGAGAGATTGGACGAGAGAGAGAGAGAGAGAGAGGAAGGAGAGAAGAGAGAGAGAGAGAGAGAATGTTATGCAACTGTTGTACAGTTAAATTCATGCTTTAAAGTGATTTTCATTTGGCAGTCTCATACTAGTACTCATAAATTCTAAGATATTTGCCTTTAAAGAATAATTGCATAATTTAATTCATGTATATTATCACTTTTTTTCAACCAAATTGCCCCAAAAAATTACAGATAATTATAAAGTACATACAATCAACTGTTGCTAACATTTTCATACATCTGGCTGCCGAAAACCATAGAGGAACGACTACGGATAAGTGGATTATATACATTTTTTTTTTTTTTTTTTTGCTTTTTGTTTTTGCTAGCACTTTTCATTGATTTCAGTCTATATTAGTATTTTGAATTTCTTTAATAACCGTATGCCAGAAATAAATGTAACCTTTAATGTTTGCATGCTAAGAATGGCAAAATCATCGATGCCACATTAGTGAGGCTTCACACATACACCGATTCATTATTATAAACTGTTTCCATGAATTCTAGTTGTCATAGTAATGCAATAATGATAAAATTGCTTTAATAATTATGTATATATACTTCCAATACATAGCCTAATTTCACCAATTTCAACGTTTTGTGTGTAGTCTTATACCCAGTTTGGAGATCAACACATACCAAATGGCAAAAGAGAGAGAGAGAGAGAGAGAGAGAGAGAGAGGAGAAGAGATGGAGAGAGAGAGAGAGAGAGAGAGAGACGAAGGAAGGCGAAGGAAGAAGAAGGAAAGGGGTGGCGGTGGAGGGGGGGGGGGGGAGGGGGGGGGGGGAGAGGGTAGGTGGAGCTTTGTACGCGTGTTCGTATCCATTTCTGCATATGGAGTTTGTCTCTTGTAAAAGGACAAGGTGTCGTTATTCTTTACGATTAGTGATTCACAATACCCTTATAAATTACGGCACTGGGTGTAATGCACTATATAGCAAATCTCGTTCTGATACCAGTGTTCATTACCGAAATAGGTATTGCCCAAAAACCGTGCTTGCACTGTCTCTGAAACCCCATAGTAGGTATGCTGCTTAGTTGTCAATCAAGATTTTTGTAATAAAGTATTTTTTACAAGCTAGCTATTGAATAAATTTGTATTTTTCTCAGTCAAAACATATGCCCCTTAATGCTACCTTTCCTCTTTTAACGACTTTCTGGTCATTGCAAATTCGGCCCCATAATTTCTTATGGTGCGAAAACAGAGGCCCAGGGACCGAAAACAATTGCGTCACACTACGGCGATAATCTGGCAGTAAAACCTCTTCATATATCCAAAAAGTAAATAATAAAAGATATATATGCGCATTATGATTACTATAGCAATTACATGAAGACCTGATAATCTGCATGAATAACTGGTAACCTGTTCTGCAAGAAAGTTGAGTAAAGCAATTATTTACAATAGGTACGAAAGTCAAGATGTCGTGACTCATAATACAGGACTTAAAACAACGTTCTAATTCCAAACATAAATTCTTAAATTTGAGTCAGAATTGAGTTACTTTTTCAATAACGAATATTTTCAAATTAGGGTAAAACACCACGGAAGGCCAACCCTCACCACGGTGGACGGGTCTTATTCACTCGATATTTAATTGGTGAAACAAGAATACAATTGCAACTCTAAGCATACCATTTAAAAGATTGAAGTTTCGTCAACATAATGTGATATATGAAAGCCCCATACGAACTAAAATAAGCATGTGAGCTCTTCGTAATATATGTTTTCATGGCAGTTTTGAAATCCAATATGGCGGCTACGTTTTGCATGGAAGGTTCTCATTCTCATCAGTGACGGCCACCATCTTTCCCCAGCCTTCCCAGCACTCATTTGAACAATGTTAGCGTATGTATGTAACGTTTATTGATCTTACTCAAGATTGCAGTTGTAATCAGCACAATAAAACAACATTTTGTTGCCTATATTAGTGAAAGTATGAAACTTGTTATTCCCGGGGTTATGGTTTGAACTGAATTCATTCTTACCTTGTAATCGGCGGTTTTTATTTATCCTTACTGCCATCACAACTGAAACTCCACAGTGCTTATTTGATTGTTATTATACACATTTTGGTCTCAGTTCCTCCACATTGCACTTTAAACCCGTTACTGTTGCTGGTTCCTAACGAGAAAGCGCGCCACAAACACAGTTACGAACAGCAGACGACGAAACTGCAAAGTTTTATTCCCTAAATTGTTTACTTTACTCGTTTATTTAGTTTAAATTTACTTTGTTATTTAAAACATTTTAATTTAATTCATGTATATTATCCCTTTTTGCAACCAAATTACCCCGAAAAAAAATTACAGATATTTCTAAAGTAGATACAATCAAATGTTTCTAACGTTTTCGTACATCTGGCTGCCGAAAACCATAGAGGAAACGACTATGGATAAGTACATAGAGGAACGACTACGGAGAAGTGAATTTATATATATTTTTTTTTTTTTTGCTAGCACTTTTAATAGATTTCAGTCTATATTAGTATTTTGAATTTCTTTAATAACTGTATGCCAGAAATAAATGTAACCTTTAATGTTTGCATGCTAAGAATGGCAAAATCATCGTTGCCACATTAGTGGAGGCTTCACACATACGCTGTTTCATTATTATAACAGTTTCCATGAATTCTAGTTTGTCATAGTAATGCAATAATGATAAATTGCTTTAATATTTATGTATATATACTTCAATACATAGCGGTAATTTCACCAATTTCAACGTTTTGTGTGTAGTCCTTATACCCAGTTTGGAGGGTCAACACATACCGAAATGATGGCAACAGAGAGAGAGAGAGAGAGAGAGAGAGAGAGAGAGAAGATGAGAGAGAGAGAGAGAGAGAGAGAGAGAGAGAGAGAGAAAAGAAGGCGAAGGAACGAAGGAAAGGGTGGCGGTGGAGGGGGGGGGGGGGGGGGGGGGGAGAGGGTAGGTGGAGCTTTATACGCGTGTTCGTATCAATTTCTGCATTAAATGGAGTTTTTGTCTTCTTGGTACAAGGACAAGTGTCGTATTCTTTACGATTAGTGATTCACGATACCCTTATAAATTACGGCACTGGGTGTAATGCACTACACAAAATCTCGTTCTGATACGAGTGTTCGTTACAGAAAATAGGTATTGCCCAAAAAACGTGCTTGCACTGTCTCTGAGACCCATAGTAGGTATGCTGCTTAGTGCAATCAAGTTTTTTGGAATCAAGTATTTTTTACAAAAAAAGCTATTGAATAAATTTGTATTTTTCTCAATCAAAACATATGCCCCCTCAATGCTAACTTTCCTCTTTTAACGACTTTCTGGTCATTGCAAATTCGAAACCCATAATTTTTTTATTGTGCGAAAACATAGGTGCATCGACCGAAAACGATTGTGTCACACTACGGCGATAATCTGGCAGTAAAACATCTTCATATATCCAAAAAGTAAATAATGAAGATATATATGCGCATTACGATTATACCAATTACATGAAGAGCTGATAATCTGCATGAATAACTGGTAAAACTGTTCTGCAAGAAAGTTGAGTAAAGCAATTATTTACAATAGGTACAAAAGTCCAAGATGTCGTGACGTCATAATACAGGACTTGAAAGAATGTTCGAATTCCAAAAAATAATTACTTAAATTTGAGTCAGAATCGAGTTACTTTTTCAATAACGAATATTTTCAAATTAATCATCATAAATATGTAAAATATTGATGTTTTACTATTTATTTAAAAATTATCGAAGTGCACGCTTCGTCGTCGTCTTCTACAAAACAGTTGTTTACTCGGTGAGGAAAAGTTTTCCGTTTGTTGTGATAAAAGTGCCCCAGCGTCTGTGGGCACAAGTGGTGTGCGGATTTATCACAGGAAATGGTTAGTTTTTTGACACAAGTGACTCCGTAAACATCAAGATGGCGTCAATCTTCTAAATACCTCGAGTTGTAAGTAAAAATGTTGAACGCGTTTTGGTGAGATTTGCACTACGTTTGAGACCGTTTTCAGTACCCTCTGTTTAAATCTTAAAATTTGGCCTTAATTTCTAACTTTGGAGAAAATACTTAGGGTAGAATATCACGACAGGCCAACCCTCATCACGGTGGACGGGTCTTATTCACTCGATATTTAATTGGTGAAACATGAATACAATTGCAACTCTAAGCATACCATTTAAAAGACTGAAGTTTCGTCAACATATTGTGATATATGAAAGCCCCATACGAACTAAAATAAGCATGTGAGCTCTTCGTAAAATATGTTTTCAAGGCAGTTTTGAAATCCAATATGGCGGCTACGTTTTGCATGGACGGTTCTCATCAGTGACGGCCACCATCTTTCCCCAGCCTTCCAGCCACTCATTTGAACAATGTTTAGCGTATGTATGTAACGTTTATTGATCTTACTCAAGATTGCAGTTGTAATCAGCACAATAAAACAAAAACATTTTGTTGCCTATATTAGTGAAAGTATGAAACTTGTTATTCCCGGGGTTATGGTTTGAAATGAATTCATTTCTTACCTTGTAATCGGCGTTTTATCCTTACTGCCATCACAACTGAAACTCCACAGTGCTTATTTGATTGTTATTATACACAGGTCTCGTTCACTCCACATTGCACTCTTTAAACCCGTTGCTGTTCCTGGTTTCTAAGCGCGCGCGCCCATAAACACAATTACGAACAGCAGACGAGGACAGACGACGAAACTGCAAAGTTTTATTCCCTAAACTGTTTACTTCACTCGTTATTTATGTTTAAATTTACTTTGTTATTTAAAAATTTTGATTTAATTCATGTATATTATCCCTTTTTTGCAACCAAATTACCCCGAAAAATTACAAACTATTTCTAAAGTAGATAAAATCAAATGTTTCTAACGTTTTCGTACATCTGGCTGCGAAAACCATAGAGGAACGAATACGGAAAAGTGCAGAGGAACAATACGTTTTATTTTTTTTTTTTTGCTTTTTTGTTTTTTTGCTAGCACTTTTCATTGATTTCAGTCTTTATTAGTATTTTGAATTTCTTTAATAATCGTATGCCAGAAATAAATGTAACCTTTAATGTTGCATGCTTTAATGTTGCATGCTAAGAATGGCAAAATCATCGTTGCCACATTAGTGGAGGCTTCACACATACGCCGTTCCATTATCCTGTTAAGCGTTCGCCCCTGATGAGCTCGCTGCTAACGTACCGTCACGCTTTTATTGTATCAGCGATCATAGAGCAACTGATGTTAGTTTTTCAAAAGTTAATATTGATTTTTATGCCTTTGTTTTTATTTCATACAGTAATTAACTGTAGGAAATTCTCTCTCTCTCTCTCTCTCTCTCTCTCTCTCTCTCTCTCTCTCTCTCTCTCTCTCTCTCTCCCACTCTCTCCCTCTCTCTCTCGGAGTCCAGTCACTCTGCAAAGAAAAGTCATCTTCACTCCCGCAATTGGAAGAAAAGTTTGTATCATCACTGGAGGATTCAGAACTAGAGCTCTCATCATCAAATAGGGTTATCAATATCACACTCCTCATCTAGTATTTTTTGATTGATCTCACCTAAAGAAATATGGCCTCCTCTTTGGGACATTCATTGTGAAAGACGCGAAATCCAATTTGTCTCGATAAACGCCTGAAGCGTATGAAAGAAAAAACCAACAGGACAGGCAGTTTTCTAGCATAAGCGACCACCAGGAAAGAGTTTGCCAGGCTGGAAATAAGTTTCCCATGTGCTGAGATGTTACCAAATGATGTTCCTACACTTTCTATACGAGTAAACGTATTATTACGGGGCTGACGGCTTGACAAGCACAGTTAAAGTCTTGAACGTAATATCCCGTTTGAAGGCGCTACCGAGTAGATCGCGGTAAACGTATTATTTCGTGGGTGACGCTTAACAGGTTTATAAACTGTTTCCATGAATTCTAGTTGTCATAGTAATGCAATAATGATAAAATTGCTTTAATATTTATGTATATACACTTCCAATACATAGCCTAATTTCACCAATTTCAACGTTTTGTGTGTAGTCTTATACCCAGTTTGGAGGGTCAACACAAACCGAATGGCAACAGAGAGAGAGAGAGAGAGAGAGAGAGAGAGAGAGAGAGAGAGAGAGAGAGAGAAAGAAGGCGAGGAACGAAGAAGAAAAGGGATGGCGGTGGAGGGGGGGGGGGGTTGGGGAGAGGGTAGGTGGGCTTTATACGCGTGTTCGTATCCATTTCTGCATAATGGAGTTTTTGTCTCTTGGTACAAGGACAAGTGTCGTTATTCTTTACGATTAGTGATTAACGATACCCTTATAAATTCGGCACTGGGTGTAATGCACTATAGCAAAATCTCATTCTGTTACGAGTGTTCGTTACAGAAATAGGTACTGCCCAAAAACGTGCTTGCACTGTCTCTGAAACCCATAGTAGACATGCTGCTTAGTTGTCAATCAAGTTTTTATAACCAAGTATTTTTTACAAGCTAGCTATTGAATAAATTTGTATTTTTCTCAGTCAAAACATATGCCCCTTAATGCTAACTTTCCTCTTTTAACGACTTTCTGGTCATTGCAAATTCGCTCCCATAATTTCTTTCTTATGGTGCGGAAAACAGACAGAGGCCCATGGACCGAAAACGATTGCGTCACACTACGGCAATAATCCAGCAGTAAAACATCTTCATATCTCCAAAAAGTAAATAATAAAGATATACCTATATGCGCATTACGATTATAACAATTACATGTATAGCTGATAACAATCTGCATGAATAACTGGTAAACTGTTCTGCAATGACAGTTGAGTATTGCAATTATTTACAATAGGTACGAAAGTCAAGATGTCGTGGCGTCATAATACAGAACTTAAAAGAACGTTCTAATTCAGAAAAATAATTACTTAAATTTGAGTCAGAGTCGAGTGACTTTTTCAATAACGAATATTTTCAAATTAATCATCATAAATATGTAAAATATTGATGTTTTACTATTTATTTAAAAATTAGCTAAGAGCACGTTGCTTTTCGTCATCTTCTACCCCACAGCTGTTTTACTCCTAACTTGTTTGTTGGTGAGAAAGTGCGGTTTCGATTTCGTTATTTTTTTGATAAAAGTGCTCCAGGCGTCTGTGTGGGTACAAGTGGTGTGCGGATTTATCACAGGAAATGGAAAGTTTGTTGACACAAGCGACTCCGTAAACATCGAGATGGCGTCAATCTTCGAAACATTTTTAGTTGTAAGTAAAAATTTCTAAAGCGTTTTGGTGAAGATTTCCACTGCCGTGGGCGCCATTTTCAGTACCCTCTGTTTAAATCTTAAATTTGGCCTTAATTTCTAACTTTGGAGAAAAATACTTACTCGAAAGGAGAGTAGAGGTCTTTAGTTTAGCTCCGTTTCTCACCAACAACAAGTCGCGACTGATGGCCATCTCCGATGTCAGGGCGCGTTATAATGTACTTTTTTGGGGATTGCCCACGCTGATCGTAGGTACATGGTCCAATCTGGATCCCTACGGTTTTTCTACCCTACTAGTAGGTATATCTGCAGCCACTTTTTGATATACCTAGCTAAGCATCTGATGAAATAAACATTTTTCTGCTTACAGAAGCAGAGATTGACGATTTGGTCGCGTGACTAGTTAAATAGAACAAGTAAAATGAAACTGCCTAGCCTATGTAGACTACAGGTAGAATTCTCATGCATTGATAATCTACCGCTTGTCGACATTCAGGAAGTGTTTAACAGCGCACGATTCCATGCTATTTAACATTTTCCAACGCTGAAAGTAACTTCAGAACTATAAAAAACATACACCACATAAATAAATTTTCACCCAACACCACACCACAGGCAGAATGTTATGGCACAACAGCCATAGACTCCTTAATTTGCCTTAATTATAGCAACGCTTTCCCTTACATAAACCCAGCTCAATCTATAAAATATCAGCAGTTAAGGAACCATAGCGTCATATAATATAAAACGAATACAAAAATGCATATAAAGTATCCAGATGTTTCTATTGGATTTAAAAAGTATATTACAAGAACCTGTGTACCTACCAGCAAAGACGCTGTTACGGAGGGTAGAAAAGGTTACTGAAGTAGTAGTAGTAGTAATAATAAAGCTCGGCAGAGTTGATTCGGTGCGCTGTGGAAATAACACCTATACATCGGCACTTCTAGCCTTTCCCAACTGTCAAGAGACAAATAAAAGATTCAACAATGTATGATAGAGAGACCACTTGCAAGCACTAAGGTTACCTAAGGAGATAACATGGGGGAAAACTTAGAGTCTGATTAGTAAAGTAGAGACGCCCAATACCAAAATCAAGCCTCCGTAACCAAATCATTAATATTAAACTAAACAAACAGAGGCACAAGTAAATTAGGACGAGATTCGAAACTGCTACTTTCGCAGATCCTGACTAATATTACTGCTAACGAATAGAAGTCCATGAGATTTCAGAAGTCCAAAGTGAAGAATGTGAGATGCAAAATATTAGCGGACGTTACGAGGATGCTTATGATTATAGTTGCAAATAAAATGAGATCTCACCACCATTAAAGGGATAGAGCGAAAGCTGTAAAACATTAGAGATTAAGGGGATTAGATACAACTGGCAGTCGATATTAATTCGTATTCGTTGCAAGTAAAATGTGAATTTAAAACATTCAAATGGGTGGAAATTAAACATTTGAACTCAAATACAGTATTCAATTCAGTGGAAGTTTAAATGTTTTGATGCCTTTGAAAAATCTGGCCGGAGATTGTCTCCAGACTTTCCCTCGCTCAGTTTTTTTAAATGAAATTAAATAATCAATAGGTTACTGCAACCGCTGCTACTATTACTATCATAAGGCATTATTACAACAACGTTAAATATAAATTTTTTCTCAGAATATTTCCTTTCCACTTGCCTAACATCAATGCACCATAAATGTTTTTTCTTTTTTCTTTTTCATGTCTCTTTAATTCTTGCCCCAGACATTTACCAAATGTTTAAAAATAATTTTGCTAAATTTGTTCTTCATGTCTCACCTTATCTACTGGCCTGCAATTTTTACAGGCAACATCTGCAAAGGAAGTGATGTTTTGGTGATTGAGAAAAAGGAAGGTCCCAGAAAAGTTGGCTAGGCTGGTCGAGATGATTATATCAAAGAACGAGCACAAAAGTAATAACGACAGTTGGGGAAACAGAAAACTTTGAAGTTAGTGTTGGATTAGGCCTACATCAGGGGTCAGCATTAAGCCCATTTTTATTTGTGCTAGTCATGGGTGTGTTAAGTGAAGAGATCAGGAATGGAGAGCTGTAGGAGTTATTGTACGCCAATGATCTAGTGATACTGTCGAAAATGAGGAAGACCTACTGAGAAGGATTGGAGAATGACAGAAATCTTAAGAGGGCTGTCTTAAAGGTTAATATGAATAAAACAGAGATCTTGGTGAACAGCAGAGAGGATAAAAGCAGAATAGTAATTACAAGAAAGAAGAGGCTCGATCATAAAATAGGTGGAAAAGTTTAGATACTTAGGGTTTACCTTAAGCCAAGAGAGAGGATGTGAGACTGAAGTTGACACTTGACAGTAAAATAAAAACTGCATGAGGGAAGATAGAGAGGGAGCTGCTTGATAGATTAGAAAATGACGAAATAACAAGAAGGCCAGGCTTAGTAAAGATTACAGAGGTGATAAGAGAGGCCTGATCGAGCTGGTACCTATAGGCATATGTTGAGGATGGATGATGCGGAGGGAGTTTGAAGAGGGCTTGGGAGGAACCTGTTAGAGGAAGATCAAGAGGGAGACAGAGTATGAGATGGTGAGATAAAGTAAAGGAGGATATGGAGAGAAGAGGTTTGTCGGAGGATGATGCCTTTGATAGAAGGCAGTGGAGAAGACGCATAGGGCAACCGACCCCTTAATGTAGGGATGACGGTGGGAAAGAAGAAGACCTATACATATGAGAATTTTCATGTTAGGTTCGTCACTATAAAGGACTGTATTCAGAGATCATTTTACTCCCGTTATCACCGTTATCATTTCTCATATCAAGGAAAACATAAAAGAATAACTGAACGTGGAAAAGAGAAAACTAAAGAAGTTTAACATATCACATGTGAAAATAAGTAGATATGAAAGGGCAGTGACTTTTAAGGGAGAATTCGGCTTTGCTTCAGTTTATAAGTGTCTTTAACATTAATGTTACTGACATCACGACACAAACTCTAGTCTAGAGCTAAGGCAGCATGAAAGAGGCAGAACGTGTGCATGAAACTGTCTGAATTACATAATTATCGCTGTGTTATTAACAAAAACTGATATTCCATCTAGTAAAATTTAACTTCATGGCTAGCAGTCAGTGCTTATGGTATTATAAAATTGACTGTATTCCCATTGAAGGATGGAATCTTCTCGAAAACAAAATGGTAAATTAGGGAGGTGAATGCTTTATCAAAATGTGTAATTCGAGAAATACATTCTCATGCCATCAGTTTCAGTTTTTTTAACGTCTTTTGTGTTAATTATTGACTTATAGCTAACTCAGCAAATGTGATTGCACACCGTTTCCTTATACCGGGTGAAGGCGAATGCTTTACAGCTAGAGGATGTCAAGATGGAATAACATAAGGTGTGTTCACCGAGGGATCCGATCGCTAATTTTTCCCTCTCTCAGTGAAGTCACTGGACCACATCGACTGGGCGATGCACTTCACTCCGTCAGTTGCATTGTTGCAGTTCACGATTATGGGTGTGTATTCCATATTTGGGTGCACTAATAGTTCCAGACAGTATGGGATTTGTTTTCACAGGTTCCCTAAAGACCCCGAGGAGTCCAAAGTATGATTAATGCATGTAAAAGAAGTGATAATATTAATTTTAAGGATGCCAGGATTTGTTCTGTCCATTTCCGGACAAGAAGATTACGAAAGAAAATCTTCAATATGAACTGCTACCACAACAAACTTTACCAGAGAAGTTATCACAGATTAAAGAAAACCGCAGTTCTCTCTTTAAATTACCTGTTAAGGACGTAAAGTCAGGTATGGTTTAACAAGTTTGTTTACAATCTCATTAGTGCAATTTTTAGTGATATATCTTTGGTTGATAATTAAGTAGCCTGGACTAAATTCTTGAAATGAAGTACTAAATTAGATTAGGCCTAGCCTATGCAATGAATGAAGAAATGATCTGATTAAGGCTATCCAATTTTTTTTCTTGATACTTTCATTTTATGAATGTAAAGTTGATCGAACAGGTGATTAGACCAATGCGTAATGACGTACCTCTGAGTACGTCTTCCTGTGCAGACATAATTAGCCTAGACCTTTTATTTCTTCTTAAGAACCCCACTAAAGGATATCGTGGGGTCAGAGTATAGACTGAGTTCAAGTGTAGACTGAGGAATTTCTTGTTAGGTAAGAACAACATTTTAAGCAATCACGGTCATAATGTCGCTCCCAATGATGATAACATGCCATGTATGAGCAATACAGGTTTTAAGTCTTGGGTTTCCAAAACCTCTGAAGAAAGTGACTCCAGTCATGTTGACTTAGACTCTGAATTATGTATCTCTGCTCATCTCTTGATGAGAATTCCTCAGGAAGGTCTACCTAATGAAGCTGAGATGGAGGAAGAGGATTTTGTAGATCTTGGAGTAGTCTGAAATATGGTATAGAAATTGAAGCCTTAAATTATCTGGGAGGTTATATAGCTCATAAGTACAGAAATAAATATCCGTCCTTAGGATTCCCAGAAACTGAAGGCCTAAACAACGACTGGATCTCCAAAATGAGGAGAAAGTGCTGTTTAGGCCCAGTCCTCAATTTGTCAGTAATTGAAAGGAAATGGAATAATTCTTTAGATCTTTTCATGGGGAACAGTTGAAACCAGGCGTTGATGGGATTACGAAATTAGTTAATATTTTCAGGGAATTAAACATTGATGCTCCAGAGGAAAGTAATGAAGTCTTTATTAGGTGCAAAAATACATTTTAGGATGAAGATATTAAATGCTGAAAGGAAGTCAGAATTTCTTAAAAAAGGTGTGAAGAAAATGAAAAAAATTCTTCAGTACTTTTTGGTAAAATAAAAGAACAATACGCTAGTTCAATAAAAGTCTGGAAAGTTTTTTTCATATTCATTCACCCTCGTTACTTTCGTTTATTTGTATTTTAACAAGATTATATTTCTGTATGGTAAGGTCTTAAATATTTATCTGATATAACTGTGTTTTAAGTGAGAGAGAGAGAGAGAGAGAGAGAGAGAGATTTAGAGAGAGAGAGAGAGAGAGAGAGAGAGAGAGAGAGAGAGAGAAAGTATTTTCCTGTATGGAAATTGTGAACACCAGCATAGCAACAAATTACTGTCAAAACATACGTAATCATTAAGTGCACTGCCCAGTCGACGCGCACCTGTGACGTCACAGTGCGGGAACCGAGCGACCGACGATCTGCACCTTATTTATTCCATCTTGGAGGGTGATGAGTGTTCACGGAAACGTCGCTCGCAGCCTTTGAGGATCATTTTTCTACGATCTTTAAAAGTACTTCAACTTCAAGCAAACCTTAATTTAGCCATATTTTCTTTTTCAAGTACATTTGGAAAGCATTGACGCAGTAATGTAATGTAAAGTATTATTGCAGGTTTAGACCTTTAGTTGAATTATAGCGGTATATACCACAAATTACAGTAGCCGTTACTCGTTATATTGTTTTAATTCCTGTATAGTAATGTCACATTAAGGGATGGGCTATAAGTTATTACTTTCCCATGCACATCATAGTTATCTTTATCATTCCCTATCTCTAATTTGAGATAAGGCTTTGTTGGTTTTATTTCCTAGGAGCATTAAATTAGCACGTGAGAAATTAGGATGTTATTAGAGGAGCAAAATTTCGTCGGAATACAACAGCATTCAGTTGCTTGATGCATTACACTCAACCTTACGGTCTTTAGTCTTTATCATTTGGTTCTGTATTATTTGACAATTGTATATTCTTGTAAATGAATACAATGATTTGCATACTCCGGTAATTTTTGTTCCTGGGCTTCCTTGAGATGCTTTGTTTTATCAAGGTTTCTTAATTACGCAGACTGTTTTATTTTGATGTTTCATTGTCGAGTGTAGGACAGGGTTTGTGACTAATGTCTGCCGCCAATAGATGTAACGTTTATGTAGCCATTAGTATTAAGTGGACATGTTTGGCTTATATCCAGGCACTGGGACACTAAGTGAATATGACAATGGTAATTGGGAAGAAATAAATGTATTAGGAATTGAAATTAGGTATGCTAATGTCTACTTTCAGTTTGGCTTCTAATAGACGTGGTTTTGTTTGTTTGTATGGTGTTTTTACGTTGGTTGGAACCAGTGGTTATTCAGCAACGGGACCAACAACGGCTTTACGTGACTTCCGAACTACGTCGAAAGTGAATTTCTATCACCAGAAATACACATCTCTAACACCTCAGTGGAATGACAGAGAATCGAACTTACGACCATCGAGGTGGCAGGCCAAGACCATACGGATCACGCCCCTGAGGCGCTCATTAGAGGTGGTGAGACAGTGGGTCTTTTTGGCGTCATGTTTTTTCCACAAGGACGTTGCTAGGTTTGCATTCAGTCAACTTTGCCATGCTAAAGTCGCCGGAGCCTTAAAGGGGTGAAAATTTGTCAAATATTAAAATTCTCCAATTGATAAAAATCTTGACGGGGTGATGAAAAAGGTTCTAAATATTAAAATTCACCAATTACTGATAACAGTTCTTTTAACATGTATCCAAAGTTATTGGATTGTAGAAGACTTTACCTTGAACCTCCTGAAATTACATTTTTGAGTTGTCGTTTTATTAATAATATATTATATATATATATATATATATATATATATATATATATAATAATATATATATATATACACGTACATACATGTATATATAACCCTCTTCGAACTATTTTCAAAATGTGTAAATTTGTTTCTGAATGATGCACACAAAAATCGACTACAAAACATGTGCATGGAAGGGAAAAAAAAAAAAAAACTAGCCTTAGCGTAACTGTGTAACCTATGAAATACAATTGCACAACTTCAATTGGTAGTTGTATCAGGGCATGCTATATTAAGTTAAACATCTCAAGTCTTCATGGCGTATTTGGTCAACGGCGGCCTAGGGAGGGTGAAGAAAAGATCCAAATGTATCTCTTATTGTGCAAATAAGGCTATCGAAGACTCCCTTCCATTTCTTTTAACAATAAGACTAAAAGAAACATCTCATTATAATTAATGACCGTCTCATACTATTTTAGCAATCGTATATGAAACAATCAAGACGGGACAGGGCTTTTTTCTAACGCACTGCCACATCTGCCTCTACCGTGGGCCAAAGGCGGTCAGGAGGAAGACAGTTATAGCTTTTTGGGTCTATGGCATTTCATGAAAGGATATTACACATATTGTCAACACAAGGAACAATGGATATCTCCCCCCAACCAAACCCACCCCCCCCCACCCAAAAAAAAAAGCGCCAGTCCTGTCTCTTAAACATTTCCACAAAGAAACCCAGGAGAGAAATTTCCACTGCACAGACTGATCTTCAAAATGGGTTTTTGGGCAACCGTGAGACAACCTCGACATAATAGCTAATTCAGAGGGAGGAGAGAAGTTAGAACTAACTTAGCTCAGTCAGTCGTTTACAAATCAAAACCAGGAAATTCCAGAGGATTACAACAGGTCGTCTTTGGATGAAATGGGTATCCACAGAGATGTTCCTTACCCTACGAGACAGATATGTAATAAGTTTTTTTTTTTTACCAAGCTAGAATTAATTTGATTTCTCGTGTGTTTCGGGGGGTTCAATACTTTGGATAAGTTTCTGGGGTCTTTGACTGAAGTAACACATCTAAGAATTACAACTGGCGAGTAAGTGGAACTTGCTTGCCAAGACAGTAAAATCCGCAAACCTCACTGAAGAACTGATGTCAAACTAAAGTTATTCCTATGTTAAGTAATATTTATAGAAGAAAAAAAGTAAGCAATTTACACGATTTGTTCCAATGTCAAGGGCGATACCAAGATGGGAAAGATGAGCCTTATTTGTCCTGTTGGAATACTTTTAGACAATGGAAGTTTTTTTTTTTTTTTTTTTTTTTTTTTTTTTTTTTGTAGTTTTTACGTGGCTTGGAACTAGTGATTATTCAGCAACGGGATGATCAACGGCTCCAAGCGACATCCGAATCACATCGAGAGTGAAACTTCTATCACCAGAAATACAAATATCTCACACACCTTAATGGAATGCCTGATATTCGGACTCGCAGCCACCAAGCAAGCAGGACAACTGTCGTACCTATACATATATATGAATAAAGATCGATTACAATATTTTCAAGGAATATTTTGTGTATTGGTTGTGAGAGAGAGAGAGAGAGAGAGAGAGAGAGAGAGAGAGAGAGAGAGAGAGAGAGAGAGAGAGAGAGAGAGAGAGAGAGAGAGAGAGAGAATGAATTTCATCAATTTTATAACTTGCAATTTTTGTCTGGCTCTTTTTACTTTAAAAACATTAACTTAAAAATATTAAGCAAATCAATAAAAAAATACCAACGGTCACGAGTTTACAAGCTTTTGTATCGTGTCTTTTGAAGGTCCTGTATGTAATATCTTTTAAATAAACTACAAAGCAGTATCTTTTTATTATTTTCCTGATCTCACCAAAAGAACTTTGGGCAAAAAAGCAAAAAAAATTTCCTTTTTAGATAATAAAATCCCGTTTTTTTTATCTTTTTTTTTTTATTTTCCCCTAAGATTTTAGTACAACTATTCAGTTGGTACAGGTGCTGGTGCAGGGGTGGGCACTTGCACTGCTACAGGTTTCTCCATCTTGTTCTCTGAATGAGGCTCGGTTGGCAAAACTTCGTCCTTGGGCTCAACAATGTTGATGTGATCTGGGAGAGGTGTTCGAGGACCATTCTTACCAGTTGGGTCCCACGGCAACATAATCTTTACCTTAATACCCAGCACACCTGCAAGATGTGGTAAGCTAGTTATATCCACAACAATAAGAGCAACATTGAAATAAACATATTCCCCCCCTCCTCCAATTCAATCTTACCAAAAGTTGAAAACCCATTTGACAAGCAAGAGGTTGAGAGTTTGTGTATTCATTAAATTTGGGCAAAAAACCTTAAGTTACCTTGACGTAAATGAACATGACGAACAGCAGTATCCACATAATGCCTGCGTGGTTCTCCTGAATGGATCATGAGACCATCTGTGAACTTCATGCTCTTGGCTCTCTGACCTCGAAGTTTACCCGAGACGACAACTTCACAGCCCTTTGCGCCAGACTCCATGATGAAGAAGGAGGACACCATAACATGCTCTGTAATGGAAAACAAATTAGTTGCATTTTTATTACTGAGCATGCTGTCTATTTTCCACAAGAAATGACACTCAAAGTAAATCCCAACAAAATAGACAACACTGAAAAAAAGAAACCTTTAACTTTCATGAAAAAAAGAGGACACACAAAGACATACATATACAATCTGGTCATAAACCAGATAAAAGGAATTTTGATGATTAGGTGTTTAATAGATACTTGAATAAAAATCAAGCTTTAGGGAAAATTTTCAACCTTCTATGTCTAAATCAAAATGGGAAAATGCAAAAAGTATTTTTTCCGGCTATAAAAACATGGATATTAAAGATGGGAGAGAGTAACTCCATCAACTCAACTGTCTTTACACCCTCACATTTCCTTCAGGCAGTAAAAAAAAAAGTAACTCCATCAACTCAACTGTCTTTACACCCTCACATTTCCTTCAGGCAGTATATAAAAAAAAGAGGATGATTTGGGATAGGATATGATAATGGATGTCAGGTTTATGCACCTAGGAAATTTTTTTTATGCACTTCAAACCTTAGCCTTTTACACATGACCCACTCCTTAAGTGGAAGCATTGCTGCGTCACTGATAGACTGTCTGTTGGTCTCACTTGTATAGGTTAATGGAAAATGGCTATCTAACATATACAACCTGGCATTTCTGATGCAAAAGGCTGGTGAGGGACTGTGCCGCAGAGCCAGTTCATTAGTATCTTCTATCTTTGTGTAGAAGAGATGAGAGGCGATGGAACCTGTAAATAAACCAACTGCTCTCTACATTTTAAGGATAACATACGGAGTTCCATCCTCCAACTGTGGTAAATGGATCCAAAGCTCTTGTATGCCAAGAAAGGTCACACAATTTGCCGAGAAGCCACCGAAAGTCACATAAAGCTGAAAACAGACATTCCACAAACAGCAAACGGTTACTGACCCTGACTCAGTATCGGGACACTACTTTTTTGTAGACTACTGGTATGGCCCTCTCTCTGAGAGCAAAGGCTGGTTTTGATTGAGAAAGCCATGGAGATTCACTGATCTTAAGGCTTGCAAACTGATGCGTCTAAAAAATCATATAGTACATCCCCAAACCAGACAAGGTCTAAAATGAAATTTTTTATTCAATTAGCCACTTCCCCGATAATTTTGAAGAAATTATCAGATCACATACCAAACCAAGTTTCAACATTTTTCTTATTCCAGATAATTCATACCAAGCACCATCTTAAATATCAGATTGCCAAATTAGCAACATGTCTCTTGTGCAAGAGGCACCACAAGCCCCAAACCTTCACTTTTTCTTTGCAGAGAATCCAACAGAAGATGAAATATGCCAATATATTTGTTTGTATGGTGCTTTTACGTTGCATGGAACCAGTGGTTATTCAGCAACGGGACCAACGGCTTTACGTGACTTCCGAACCACGTCGAGAGTGGACTTCTATCACCAGGAATACACATCTCTCACTCCTCAACGGAATAGCCACAAATTGAACCCACGACCACAGAGGTGGAACGCTAATACCATACCAACTACGCCGCTGAGGCGCTTATGCCAATATATTGAATCATTGGTCAAGCCATACAGGCATCTGGAGAGGTCAAGGAACTTTTATGGCCCTCATTTTGTTGGGAGTATATACTAACGCTTCCATAAACCTCTGAGCCTAAATGTGTGGCTGAAGAATAATGAAATCTCTAGTCCAGCAATCATCGTAAATCCTCCAGCAACTGCCAAGGGGATAGAGGTTTCTAAGAGACATAAGACCATTTCTCTCATGAAAATGCCATTCCAACTTAATCTGCTGACCTCTGCAGTACAAAACTGCCAGGCTCTGCCAAATCTGCTGCAGACAGGGAATTGTCCCTATACCAGGGTAGGAATCAGACCAACCAGGAGACTGCTCAAATGACTAAATGGAAGCATACAATAAACTTTAAGGCACAGGTAGTCAGCCATTGTACTTGGGAGTATCGATATGAGAAGGGGTTGTATTATCATGAGCTATCACAAAAATTAATGTGCTGATTTATAATGTTTTTGTATCAAAGAACAAAACTGCACGTATAAAATTGTCAAGTTAGGTTTTGTTTACTAGGAATGAAAGAATAAAATAGTAGATAGCACCAAAAACAAAAATTATATTAGACATTACATATAAAGAAATACTACAAATAAAAATGGAAAATTAACATGCAAATAATTACTTAAAATAATGCTTTTTGAAGTATTCAAGTCCATTCCTAAATAGGTGAGTTATGGAGATTTGAATGTATAAAACTAATGTTTTGAGAAAAACTATGTTTGTCTTATTGTCACACTCAAAGGTGTCTTGGAAAGCATAGCAGGTACCTATACCCTATCGGTTCCTTGATGGCGAAAAGGGCAGGGCATCGGCGGTCACCTGCGATGCCAAATCATATATTCCCACTCATGTTGTAAGGGATTTGAATGCAGCATAAGTTATACAATGCAAATGTACTTGATTTCTAATTAATTTTTGCCGATTATTGAAAGCCCTCGTGATTTTCTGGCTTTTAACAACAGAAAAACAACACGTTTTTCTTAAACTTGGCAAAAATATTTTCCAGCGTTGCCAGTTCTTCTCTCAGGTGTTAAGCTGACCTTAGGGCATGAAGAGGTCAAACAGCCGGGACTAAACCCCCTACTGGGAAAGGTAGTTGTCGCTTAATTGTCTTTCATGCTGAGCTGGTACCATTCTGAATGCAAATATTCTTTTTAGTTCCCAAAATTAATTTACTTATATATATATAACGAATTGTTTCTTAAAAGTTTTGTATTTATAACTACGTAATACTATCTTTATAATATAGTCTTGTCATTCTTGTTTATTATCATCACTATATGACATTCATGACCCAAATAATAATTTATTTGTTTTGACAAACCCTTAAGAAGATATAAGAATAGAAAAATGTTATGAATACTCTTAATGGAAAGAAAAGAGAGAGTATATTATATAATGATGATAAATTGAATAGCTGCCAATAATCTCTCTCTCTCTCTCATTCAGTGGCTTGTGATAATCACAAGAAAAGTCCTAAAAGAGATTTAATTAAGACTTATATGAAAAACCGAGACCTGGAAGAATGGAAATATTTTTGGAGTGTCAAGGCAACAGGGAACCCCCAGAAGTATATTGCTCCCATGAGACACTAACAAACGCAGCCGCACGGATTAAAAGGGGTAAATGAGAAGGGTAGGCCTTTAAAAATTCGAGAGAAGTACATTTGGCAACGTAGGGGCCCCTCCCAAATCGCCAAGAAGGAGCCGATAGGGTATAGTACCCCTTTTCTTCTTTTTTTTCTCAGAGATATTATCCCACTATTTTCTATAAAATAAAGACTAGCTGATTTTGAACTTTTGTCAACAACTACAAACAAGAGTTAGAGTTACCCTAGCTTTCGTAGGGAGAGTTTTGTTATCACATCTTTTTGTTTATCACCTTTACCAGTGATTTTTTGGGACTTTTCTTGGCTTTCATTATATATGCTAATATTACGAGAACTTGCTTACCATCAACAACCAAACTTCTTACACGGAACATTTATGATAAAATAACACTTGTAAGCCAAGAAAAGAACTGAAAAAATCACTGGTAAAGGTGACAAATACAAAAATACGAGATAATGAGACACCCCCTAAAAAGCTACAGCGTAACCAAGTCGTACCTCCTGACAGCTAAGCCTCCCACCAGTTTGTATCGAAAAGTGATTCTGCCTGTGGCAATGGCACAAAGCCCTCGCTGAGCAACCTTTTCTGCATAGAGTTCAACAGTTTCCATCAGCAAAACCAAATCTCTTCTGCACCAGAGATGTTTAACTCCCTGATGCGACGGCCCTTCTCACCTGTAAACATCAGATCATTAGATACCAACTGAATTTGAATATTAGAATTCATAACAACCAACATACACAAAACCTCAAATAAGTCTATTCAAACAATGTATTTGTACTTAATATTAGCTTTAAAAACAATGACTTACCCAGTACATTCTGAGTACGGGTGGCAAGAATAATGATTTCCGTTCTTGCTGGGGTATGGCGAACCTGCACTCCAGAATAACCATCCTCAGCTAATTCATTGGTAAGGAAGCGGTTAAGTTCTGCCTTGAACACACCATCTTTGACAAACTGTAAGATTTCAAATGGATTTAGTATATAATCACTAAATAAAAACTAAGATTTAATTTATTTCTGATGTTTTCAATGAATACTTTAGTAAGCCTCATACCTACAAGTCATGCCCTTCCTTTTAAGAGATACAACTATCACGCCTTTCCTTTCAAGAAGTTTTAATATAATATTTTAAGTTTCATTCCTTATGTATCTGAAATGTAGAATGAAGCCCCAAGCCAATAGTAAAATAGTTGAAAATAATCTAACTCTTTCATCCTTTCCACCACTTTTAAAGGGATGAAAGATGCACACAGACTATTAAAGAACCGGCTCAATTAAATAATTCTCCAAGAGGTCAATTATTGTAATGGAATAACTGGTCTAGCTCAGACATAGATTCTGACTTGTGCTATACCCTAAAATATATAATAATACCAACAGGCTTAAACACTGATGTGAAACTTGAGGTTTTATTCTATCACGCTCAACTCGCTCCTATAACAATCATAGCTTTCACCCCCATTGTCCATGAACTTCATACTGTTTTAGTCTCTGATGTGCAGTCATCTGCCATCTACAATATAATCTCCCAAAATTCAATGAAGATGATTTGCATAGTCGTAGTAGAATACCTTATTAGTTATTTAAAATACCAATTTCTTACCAAGGGTTTGGTATCTTTTTACAGTTTATATGCAAATGTTTATTAAATAATGTTAACTACACTAATAATCTTTAACTTTCATACTGGCTTTTGATACATATAATAAAGTTTTGTTTTAATTCTAACCCAAGAAACTGCTACAAGCCTCTTGAGCGGCTATATTGCCTCTCAGAGCACCATTTGCCATCTCTTCTCACAAACTCCATGACATTTTTTAAGTTGCACTATTTTTTCAAGATAAAACTATCCATCTTGTAAAAGATTTAACATTTAAAACTTGTTTTACTCTATGTGTATAGTGAAATGTTCTTTTTCAGACCAAACTTGTTTCATACATACTACATACATACATACATACATATACAGTAAGTCCTCGGGTTACGCTGGTCTCGACTTGCGATGTTTCGTGTTACGAACGCGCCCCCATAAAATATAAAAAAATAATATTTTGCGTCGTTCCGTCTTACGCGGTTTAGCGTCGTAAGCAACGTAAACAAACGCGAACTAGTTCCAGGCGCACGGCGAAGAATACGCTTTGTGGGGGAGAGGACGGCGTCGCTTCGCTACGCTCATTCCTCGCCCATACGCCTTTTATTTTGGTTGTTTACACTGCCTCTCTCTCCCCTCGTGTTGTACGTTTTTTTGTAACTTTTTGCTCTTGTTATGGCTCCCAAGCGCAAGGCGGACTCTTCTGATGGTAGTGCATCGAAGAAAAGAAAGGCCATCACCATGGAAATTAAAGTGGACATTATAAAGCGATCTGAGAAGGGAGAAACGCCAACAAACATTGGCCGCTCGCTTGGCCTTAGCCGTTCGACCGTTGCTTACCATTATCAAAGATAAAGAGCGCAATCGTTGAACATGTGAAAGGATCTGCCTCCTAATGAAAGCGACAGTGATAAACTAAGCAGCGTTAGTGGTCTAATAATTGAAAATGGAAAGGTTATTGGTGATTGGTTGGAAGACCAAAATCAACGGCGTATCCAGTCAGCCTTATGGTGATTCAATGTGCAAGGCCAGTCAAACTAATAAAGGTAAGGAATTGTTCTCTCGTTGTTATTGATAGGTATTTTACATTAAATCATGTGGTATTTTTCAATGTTCCGACTTACGCTGAAAATCGTGTTACGATGCATCGTAAGAACGGATCAACGTCGTAACTCGAGGACCCCCTATATATATATATATATATATATATATATATATATATATATATATATATAGTATATATATATATATCGAGCTACAATGTCCTTTAATATCTAATTCGCTCTACCTCGGAATTAATATATTTTCATATACTATGCTAACCGAAGGGGAATTTTTTCTCGATAATAGACTTGCCTGGACCAGGGCGCGAACCCATGGATCCTTTCAAATCCAAGAATGTCAGTGAAGCTTTTACCTACTACACCACCACTGACGTTCCTGGATTTGAAAGGATCCATGGGTTCGCGCCCTGGTCCAGGCAAGTCTATTATCGAGAAAAAATTCCCCTTCGGTTAAGCATATATGAAAATATATTAATTCCGAGGTAGAGCGAATTAGATATTAAAGGACATTGTAGCTCGATATATGTATCGAGTATCTATATATATATACATATCATTCGAGCTGCAAATGTCCTTTAATATCTAATTCGTCTCTACCTCGGAATTGATATATTTTCATATGTACCGAAGGGGTAATTTTTTAGTTTGATAATAATTTCGTCCCCT
This sequence comes from Macrobrachium nipponense, assembly GCF_015104395.2. NCBI lineage: Eukaryota > Metazoa > Arthropoda > Malacostraca > Decapoda > Palaemonidae > Macrobrachium > Macrobrachium nipponense. The sequence continues at coordinate 68,865,940 of NC_087205.1, forward strand.
CATGGGATCGAAACACCGTCCAGTGGACAGGAACGAATCAGGAACGGCCAGTGACATTATCCAGTCGGCCTCTCTGTTGGCCGACTGGATAACGTCACTGGCCGTTCCTGATTTAGTTTTCGATCCCATGAGGGGACGAAATTATTATTGACTCAAAAAATTCCCCTTCGGTACATATATGAAAATATGATATTGTTAAACTACAATAAAGTTTTGTACATACTTACCTGGCAGATATATACATAGCTATAGTCTCCGACGTTCCCGACAGAATTTCAAATCTCGCGGCACGCGACAGGTAGGTCAGGTGGTCTACCTTACCCGCCGCTGGGTGGCGGATGTACGAACCACTCCCGTTAAGCTTGTCAGATTCTCTTCCACCTGTCTCCTGAGGGGAGGCTGGGTGGGCCATTAATCGATATATCTGCCAGGTAAGTATGTACAAAACTTTATTGTAGTTTAAACAATATCATTTTTGTACATGAACTTCACTGACAGATATATACATAGCTGATTGGGCACCCTTGGTGGAGGGTAAGAGACAGCTCAATAATACAGGTAAGACGGGAAACAACTAACTGTTGTAGGATATAAAAACCTTGGTTCTCACCTTTTCAGGATGAAGACTTCATAGATACTATCTCTGAGTCTGCATTGCCTGGAGAGCTACAGCTAGGACGTGACCTGATGCTGAAAGACTCTCGGATCTACCACTGGGATATGTGATACTCCCCTATTGTGGTAGAATCCAAGTCGGATGCTGTTAGAGGGACCTTGTCCGCTTACCTAACAGATCCTTACCACTACCTCTGCAAGGAGCCAAAACCCACCAGACCACCTAACCAAAATACAAAGGGTTAATATTACGACAAAAAGAGTGCCTCCTGCAACCTCTTTCAGACAACCAAAAAACAACAATATAAAATATAGGGTATAACATATAAAAAATTACACCAGGATAAGTTTCAGCTCCCTGCCCCAGCACCGAATCCGCCGACTACGAAAGGACCCAAGGCGAGCATTTATCATGTGATTTTTACATCACGTAGGTAGTGGTTTGCGAAAACCGATTGGCATCTCCAAAAAGTCGCCTCCATCAAGTTCCGCACAGATATTTTTTCTGAAATGCAAGCGAAGTGCGATGGCTCTCACCCTCGTGAGCTTTCACTTTCAGTAGTCTAAAATGGTCTTCCTTACAGGCAACTGTGCCTCTGTAATAAGGCTTCTCAGAAAAAAGGAAAGAGCATTCTTCGACATGGGCCGAGTGGGAAGGGGTCCTTTACGGTAGCACCAAAGTACATCTTGATTAGCCTTAAGTTGTTCCTTCCTCTTAAGGAAATACTTCATAATTCTCATAGGGCAAAGGAGTTCTTTCAGGCTCTTCCCCTACTAGAAAAGATAAACTACGAACTTCAAAGCTCCTGGGCCAAGGAAGGGCGTGATGGGTTTTCATTCTTTGCAAGGAAACTTGGAAGAAAACGAACACACCATACAATCTTCCTTAAACCCTACCTTGCCCTCAATAGCTTGGAGCTCACTCACTTCTTTTAGCTGTAGCTAGGGCCAAAAGGAAGATAGCCTTCTTCGTCAAGTCCTTGAAAGAGGCTAAGCCAGAGGTTCGAATCTAGACGATCCAAGGAATTGTAGGACTACGTCTAGATTCCAGTTCGGTACTACATGAGGACGCTTAATGGTTTCAAATGATCTAATAAGATCATGCAGGTCCTTATCATCGGATATATTTAAGCCTCTATGCCGAAATACCGCCACCAAACATACTGCGGTATCCCTTAATAGTTGACACAACCAGATGACATTCTTCTTTGAGGAAAATAAGGAAATCCGCAATTTGGGTCACAGAGGTACTGGAAGAGGAAATGTTCTTCCTCTTGCACCAACGTCTGAAGACATCCCACTTTGACTGGTATACCGCAAGGTGGAAGGTCTCCTCGCTCTTGCGATTGCTTTTCAGCAGCTGCTGCTGAAAAGCCTTTCGCTCTGACCAACTTTGGACAGTCTGAAACCAGTCAGACTGAGAGAGGAGGATTTTTGTGGTACCTGTCGAAGTGGGGTTGTCTGAGTAGATCGCTCCTTAGCGGGAGCGATCTTGGGAGGTCCACCAACCATTCCAGTACCTCTGTGAACCATTCTTGGGCCGGCCAAAAGGGAGCGATTAAGGTCATTCTCGTTGAATCGGACTCTACGAACTTCTTGATAGTTAGCCCCAGGATCTTGAAGGGGGGAAACGCGTAGACGTCGAGTCCGTTCCAGTCTAAAGAAGAGCATCTATTGCTACTGCCTCTGGATCCGATATCGGAGAGCAGTAAGGATCCAGCCTCTTGTTCTTTGACGTGGCAAAGAGGTCTATGTGTGGCCTGCCCCATAACTTCCACAGGCTCTGGCATACATCCAGATGAAGAGTCCATCTGTGGGAAGGACCTGATCTTTCCTGCTGAGGAGATCTGCTCTTACATTCCTTTCTCCCTGCACGAACCTGGTGAGAAGCTTGATTCCTCTTTCTTCTGCCCACAGAAGAAGGTCTCTTGCTGTCTCGTACAGGGAGAAGGAATGCGTCCCCCCCTGTTTCCTGATGTATGCCAGAGCTGTAGTGTTGTCCGCGTTGACCTGCACTACCGATCTTCTGACTTTGGGCTCGAAAGCCTTCAGAGCCAACCACACAGCCATCAACTCCTTTCTGTGATGTGCCAGGCTACCTGGTCCCCCACCCAGGTACCTGACATTCGTTGGTTCCCAGAGTTGCACCCCACCCCATGTCCGACGCGTCGGAGAACACAACCACCCCAGGTTGGGGGTCTGTGATTGAAGAGACAGTCCCTTCGCAAAGAGGTTGGGATCTGTCCACCATAAGAGATGTTTCTTGATGTCCTGGGATCAACGACGGGGAGAACGTCAATCCTGAGAACGACGACTCCAATTCGATGAAGAAAGAATTGGAGCGGTCTCAGGTGCAACCTCCTAGGGAAACAAAGAATTGCTCCGAGAGGAGGAGTTGTCCCCCAGCAGACTCATCCACTCCTCACTGTGCCATACTTCTTTCCCTAAGAAGGTTGTTACTCTCTCGAATCCTCGGGCTATCCTTTCCTGCGAGGGAAAAGCCCGAAAACTCAGAGAGTTCATCTGTATCCCGAGATACACACACTCTTGCTCGGGAATTAGTGATGACTTCTTGAAATTGACGAGAAGTCCCAAAGCCTTCGTCAATTCTAAGGTTACTTGTAAGTCCTTCAAACAACGATCTTCTGAATTGGCCCTTATTAGCCAATCGTCGAGGTACATGGATATCCTCACCCCTTTCAAATGAAGCCATTGAGCCACATTCCTCAAAATCCCCGTGAACACTTGAGGGGCCGTCGAGAGGCCGAAACACAGAGCCCTGAACTGAAAAATTTTCCCCCCCATCATGATCTGAGAAACTTCCTCGAGGAAGGATGGATCGGTACGTGGAAGTAAGCGTCCTGTAAATCCAAGGAAACCATCCAGTCCCCTGGACGAAGTGCTGCCAGCACTGATGAAGGCGTTTCCATCGTGAACTTCTTCTTTTCTACGAAGAAGTTCAGGGCGCTTACATCCAACACCGGTCTCCATCCCCCTGAGGACTTCGGAACTAGGAAAGGCGGTTGTAGAAGCCCGATGAATGATGGTCTGTCACTAGTTCGATAGCCCCCTTCTCCAGCATCTGATCTACTGCTAGATGGAGAGCTTGATTCATGATGGGGTCTCTGTACCTGGCCGTCAGTTCCCTTGGGATGGTCGTCAAGGGAGGTCTTTCGACGAAAGGGATGAGGTAACCTCTCCTCAAAATAGAAAGGGTCCAAGGATCCCGCCCCCCTTTTTGGGCCAGACTTCTGCAAACAACTCTAAGAGTCTGGCGACCCACCGTTGTTTTGAAGGGACTTGCAAGTTATTTGGGGGCTTTAACAGACTTGGCGAAAGTCTTACCCCTTCTTGAAGGTCTACGACCTCTAAACGTAGAGGTTCTTGATGACGATGCCCCTCGAAAGGGTTCTCGAACACTTGCTTTTTCCTTCTTAGCCTTGGTAGGGAGGAAGGGCGAGGTTTCTTGCCGACTGTGCCAAAAGGTCCTGGGTGGCTTTGGCCGAAAGTGACCTCGAAATGTCCTGCACTCGATGTTTTCGGGAACAACTGAGTAGACAGAGGAGCAAACAGCAAAGAAGACCTCTGAGCATGGGAGACCGACTTCGTTAAGAAGGAACAATAAACCGATCTCTTCTTCACGATCCCGGCCCCCATAAAGGGAGGCGATTTCACTCGCTCCGTCTCTTACTGACTTGTCCATACAAGACAAAAACACACACAAGATCATCTGGTGAAATTGACTCTGGCACTTCAATTTTCTTGGCTAGGACTCCCAACGACCAATCAAGGAAGTTAAATACTTCTAGCACTCTAAACATACCTTTGAGCAAATGATCCAATTCATTCATTGCCCAAGTCGTCTTAGCAGAGTTAAGGGCAGTTCTCCTTGTCGAATCTACCAGCGCCGAAAAAAATCCGAATCAGACCGAAGACGGTAGACCCAATCCTAAGGGCTCTCCTGTTTCATACCAGAAACCAGCGCGTCCTGATAACTTCGAAGGAGGAAAAGCGAACATCGTTTTCCCCGCTTCTTCTTTGGAAGCCATCCAGGAACCAAAACTCCTCAGTGCCTTCTTCATAGAAAGAGTTGGCTTCATCCTCACACAAGAAGACTCTTCGCTGTCTTCGCCGTTGAAAAAGTGAGTGAGGAGAAGGAGGAGCCGTAGGCGTAAGGGAATCCCCAAAAACTTGTAAAAGTAGCTCTGTAAGCTTCTTCGTAAGAAGAGACAGCAGCAGAAGTGTTCGGTTCCTCATCCGAACCTTCCAGGACGTCTTGTCGAGGCTGACGCGCGGAATATCCTTAGGTGACGAAGGGATCCTAGCAGGAGTTGAGCGAGAGGTTGGAGAACCCCCTCTCTTAGAAGAGTTCACATCCCACTGGAGAACGATGAGAAGATCTGGAAGTCTACGATGAGACTCCCTCTTCGAGGTATACGGAATCTCAGCCGAGGAAGAGGTAGGCTCCTACTCCGAGAATCCTCGGAAACATCCGCAGGGCGCTTACGAGGAGGCGAGCGCCTACTATACTCTATGCACCTATCCTGAGGCGAGCGGCTGCCAGGAGAAGAGCGCCTATCGAGAGCAGAGCGCTTGCGCGGCTCTCCATACCTGTCCAGTTGCGTACGATCAACGGAAGTTCGACTGGAAGGCGAATGCGCCTACTAGGAGAAGGCTGCTTGCGAGACTCTTGACGTCTAACAAGAGGGTAACATTCAGGAGAAGGGCGCTTCAACACTAACGAGCGCCTACTTGGAGAAGGGCGCTTTCCGGGATTTCCTGGTGCCTACCAAGAGACAAACGGTCAGGAGAAGTGCGCCTAGAAGCGGAGAGCGCCTACACGGAGAAGGGCGCTTCTTGAAAGACTCTTGTTGTCTGCCCTTAGGAGAATAATCAGGATATGACGCCTTAAAAGAGACGAGCGCCTACTAGGAGAGCTATGTGCAGTAGGCTCTTGGCGCCTACCTTGTGGGGAGCGGCTAACAGAAGGCCGTCTATCATGCACACGACTCCTACCAGACTCTAGATGCCTGTCAGGAGAGAAGTCACGATCCGATACTCGAGGAGAGTGACATCTGGAAAGAAGAACGCCTACTTGTATAAGGGCGCCTTCTATAATCTTGAGGCTGCTGAGGAGAAGTCTCACGCGAGGGAGTTGAAGAAATCGCGGGAATCCAATCTGGAGAAAAAACTTCTTTCTCCATAGAGCGTCCTACCGATGTTTGGCGCCTTGAAATAGAAAGAGAGCCAGGCGAGCGAGGGCGCTCCCGCGAGCGAGGGCGCTCACAGCGAGCCCCACCTTCATACGAAACCTCCACATATGAAGGAGAACGATCCTCTGAAGAGCGCGCTAGATCTCTTGATCGGAAGAGAAAACGTCCTTCTTCCTACGTGATCTAACTGCTAGAGAGTCTGCTAGCGCCGTGATCTGAGCTTGAAGTCCCGCGAGTACTCTCGTAGGAGAATCTTCTATTTCTTCCTCGGAAGCAGGCGCCGAGCGCGGAGCGCGAGAGAAGAACGATCATATAGGATTTCTTGGGTTTCTTCGCCTCCACCGACGATTCTTCCGGGAAAACCTCCGGACTAGAAGCCAAAGGACTGCATGGAGCCTTCCAAGCCCTCTTCAACGGGCGCGACGCATCCGGGGAGTTCAACCTCTCTTCGGAGAGGGAGACGACGAAGAGGAGAAGCATTGGCGTAGGAGCTCCTTCTTGTAGCGATCCGAGGCAGCCTGGGAGCGTACTTCAGGATCTGCCGAGGGGACGCCTGACCGGTGGGGGCTCCTCCCTAGCCCTCCTGCGGCTTTCGACTTCCTACTCCACTGGAACTGGGAGTCTGGAAGAGGTCTAGGCCTAGAGGCACTAAGGAGCGGTCAGACGCACCCTCCACAACACTGGGGACACTGCACTGATCACTAACACTCTCCTTACCTTCCAAGTGACGAATCTTTCTGATCCACAGAACGATTCTTGGCTTTCAGAGCTGCCGCCTCCGAAGGCGAATCTTCGGCTTCGGTGCGGGGAGCCGGGGCTGCAACTTGGGAAGAAGGTTCTAATTCTACGTTAGTACTATTAGGATCCACATCCAACTCACTCATTCTAGATCTGCTAGAACTTCTAGAGGAAGCCTTACGCACTCTATCACGTTCCACTTCCTAACATAAGAAGAGAGAGCCTTATATTCTTCTCATTCAATCCCTTACATTCACTACAAGGGTTAGCAAAAGCACATTCATTCCCCCTGCATTTCATGCAAACCGTGTGGTCTACCGAAGCTTTCGGCAAACCTCACCTTACATCCTTCATTCACGCAAACCCTAAACAAAACCGAAGTTTTAACTACCGATTCTAGATCAGACATCGTTAAAGAAAAACAAACTCAAAATCAAACCGGTCCACAATCAGCGTATGCCAAGCCAAACAAAGCGAATACGTCACCAAAAGAAGTCCAAATTAACTCCAGGCATGCGAGAATCGAAAAACTATCGAGCAGGAACCGACAACAGTTGTTATCGTTGCCGCGACAGAGAAAAATCTGACAAGCTTACGGGAGTGGTTCGTACATCCGCCACCCAGCGGCGGGTAAGGTAGACCACCTGACCTACCTGTCGCGTGTGCCGCGAGATTTGAAATTCTGTCGGGAACGTCGGAGACTATAGCTATGTATATATCTGTCAGGGAAGTTCATGTACAAAAAATATCAATTCCGAGGTAGAGCGAATTAGATATTAAAAGGACATTTGTAGCTCGAATGATCTATATGAATCACAGTGTGTGAAAATTATTCATTCATTCATTCATACATACATATACACACACACACACACACACACTATATATATATATATATAACTTAGTTGCCTATATTTGTGAAAATATGAGAAGTCATATTCACAGTGCTTACTTGATTGTAATTAGTATACACATTTTGTTCTTAATACACCACAAATTCCACTTGAAATATGTTTCAAGTGGTGGGAACAATATTTCAGCCTTATTGTACATCTGGTGGCCAAAAATCATCTGTGAGCAGAAGGACTGAGTGAATTGTTTATGAAAACACTTTTGTTATTTTTTTTTACTAGCAATTTCATTGATTTAGGTCTATATTACTATATTGATTTTTATTTTTTGTTTTGTACTAGGAATGGCAATCATCACCGCCAATTGAGTAGAGCTTCACACATATGCCGATGCCTTTTTAAACTTTTCATGACTTCTAGTTGTAGTTGTTATAGTAATGCAATGAGGATAAAATTGCTCTAATATTAATGTACATATATTACAAATAGATACGCTAAATTCACTTATTTGCACGGTTTTGTTCAAGTTTTATATACCCAGTTTGGAGGTAAACAAACACCAATTGCAACAGTGATAAATGTGAAATAAAATTAATGAAAAGTATAAATTATATGTGGAACAAGATGTCAGTAGTACTGTAAATTCATACATTCTCATTCTAAGTAGTATTCAAAATCTTTACTTAAGCCACCAAATATACAGTGGCCACCGAACGGGGATTTAAATGCACGTGGGAGCTGTTAGAAATATTGGTAGCAGCACCGAAATGAGATGCCTTATTGATAGAAAATCTGATTAAGGTTGTCTTTGTATACTAACACATTACAATCATTAACCTAAGCTTTTTAATGACAATTCTGCGAAACAAAAATGGGGATATTTGCAATGGGAGAAATGGTTTTATATGTCTGTTGTTTTTTTAGATTTGGCAGCTGGGTATGCGGAGATTAAACACGGGTGGAGAGGATATAACCAGCCCCACCAAAAGAGCTCACTTCATTCTGGAAACAGTTTAGAGGTACAGGAAAATAAATTTCCAATGTAGCTACGAATCCATGCAGTTATCCTATATATATATATCCAATTAGGGCTAGTCCCAACTCAGGATAAAATCTGGAAGACAAAAGGATAAGGCAGCATCGTTCCTGTAATTGTATCACAACAATGTTTCACAGCAGATGCTTTTGTCACACTTTCAAGGCTGCATTGATTAAAAAAAACCCATGTTTTAAAGATGGATTTTTTTTTAATCAATGCACATTAAAACATCGATATATACAAAAACTGTAAGGCAAATTAAAAACAGGGGGAATAGGAACACAACATAACCTAAACAGGAAAAGTAATGAGAACAGGAACAGGACATAACCTAAACAGAAGTAATAAGACTGAAAGGGCCTTAAGTTTACTGAAGGCCCAGCAAGAGCGAGAAAGGACTAGAGAATGAAAGTAAGAACAGAAGGTTAAGAGATAAACATTTGAACAGATGTTGTCTGAGTATTGTATCAGGACAGTCTTCTTCATAATAATAAATTCTAGCACACCTATTGAGGTTTTCATTTTAGGCTTTTCCTATTATACAACAATTTTTATATCAGTTTTGCACATTTATACACGATTTCTTATATATGAGTGTTCTGGATTAGTCAGTACACATCCAGTTCTATAGCTTACACCTTTATGGGACTCTATGCGCATCAGTCCAACTATTACAGTTTAGCTTGCCCTTTCTCACTCTTGCTGGGTCTTTAATAAACTTATGTTTCAGTCTTATTACTTCTGCTGTTCCCCTATTTCTCCTGGTTTTAATTTGTATCAATGTTTTTAGGTGCATTTTTGTAAAATGGTTTTTTAAATCATAGCAGCCTTGAAAATGCGGCAAAAGCATGTCTTGAAATGTTTACATGATAAACTTGTAAGAACAATGCTGCCTTACCCCTTTGTCTTCGAGATTGTATCCGGAGTCGAGAGTCATGCTAAGTGGATACATTATATAAAATATATATATTAATGAAATGGACAGCAATTGCCTGTTCCACCAAGAAATACCAACTCCCTCAATATTATTATATAAGCTTAATGAAATTTCTAAAAATTTTATAAGATTTTTTCATTCTCAACTCGTTCATGTTATCTAAACCAATATTATTATCTCGTCAGTTACTTTTTCCCTTGGTCATCAAGCAAAAATATATAATTAACATTTTTGCTGAAATGGCCCATTAAGTGCAGTAGGCCATGACGTCGCAGGTAACGTGGTGGGCCACTTGACTGTTTTTGCTCCATAAGAAATAAAAAGACCCGGATTTGAATTGCCCATGAAATTGTTAAGGTAGGGGAGTTATCATTTAGACGCATATAATTTATTTAATAAAAATAATTACATTATATATATCAGTAGGTACAGGTTGGCTTAGTTCACTTCTTTTTTTTTTGTATAATTATAAATTTGTATTTTTCTTCAAAACTTATATATGGGCCTCAATGCTAACTTTACTTAACGACTTTCTGGCCATTGCAAATTTGGCCCCATTACTTGACCTGACAAGGGTGGAACTTGGCCCTACAATTTAAAGCAATTAATCCACAGAGAAGAGGAGGTAGATCTAGGGTACTTATCCGCGGCAACCTAGACTATGGCAGTTGCGGTTTTTCTATGCAGTTTTATCTGCCCGGGCCGCCAATCCTTCCACCAAGGTAAGTAGTTCCACCCGAAACAGCTGACGACCTTGTGGCCCGACCCAATCGCACCATGCGACCTCCTTAGTCTCTGATTGCTGCCCTCCCCGACATGGCTGTGTCCTCGTCTCATCCCGCTCACCTACACTTTGCCGCCGCCAATCCGGTCACATTGCTGGATTTGGGTGTCCTTTCTAGTGACGAAAGGTCATTATTTATATTTTTAATGAAAAGTGGCCTTATTGGCGATTTTAGCGGTTAATGCAATCAGTGTGAAGAAGGCATAATCAGCCTGGTGAAGCATGGCGAAACCTTCCAGTATTTGTTCCCCCAATTTCATCCTTCTGACTCGTCCAAAGATTCCGATTTCAATCCCAACTAAGGTAAGTCTGGTTTTATATATTTTTTTTTTTATTTGCAACTTTTTCTTGCCAAAACATACAAGCTTGCCAAAACTAATTTTTTTGTGTTTTTGGTCTATGCCTTTTTTTTCTTGCCAGAACATACGAACTTGCCAAGAATCTTTTAAAATGTCCGACCGCGCCGAAACTAACTTTTTTGTTTTTAGGTCTATGTCTTTTTCTCTTGCCAGAACATACGAGCTTGCCAAGAATCTTTAAAAATGTCGGTAAGCGCGCGCCAAAATAATTTTTTTTTTGTTTTTGTCTATGCCGTTTCTTCTTGCCAGACATACGAGCTTGCCAAGAATCTAAAATGTCTAAGGTCGCGAAGCGCCGTCCGCTGCGCCGAAACTAATCTTTTTAGGTCTATGCCTTTTTTCTTGCCTGAACATACGAGCTTGCAGAATCTTTTAAAAATGTAGGTACTGCGCGGAGCGCGTCCGACCGACACAAAAACTAATTTTCCCCCACCCAAAACCCTGTTCCCAAAACTTCCACCTTTATTCTGTTTTTATAGACTTTTTTGATATTCCATAAATGCACGTTTTCAAAATTTGCGCACATACGTCCGCCAACTCTCTAGCAGACGGTACTCTTGCCCAACGAATCGACAGGCGCTCCCGGATGACTGTAATTAAACCCCCAGGTGCCAGTACTAAACACGGCGAAGTACATTGGACGGCCCCCAATCCCTAGTGGATGTCGTATCCACAGGTTACGTTCCTTGCAGTCTGTGCGGACTACTTTCTGTAGAAAATACCGAAGAGGATATGGGTAGATCTAGGGTAGAAACATCACAGCAGGCCAAGCAGGCCACCTACAATCAATGCAAGCCACCCTCCGAAAAAAGTACATTATAACGCGTCCTGACACCCGAGATGGGCCATCAGTCGCGACTTCTTGTTGTGAGAAACGGAGCTAAAGACCTCTACTCTCCTTTCGAAGTAAGTATTTTCTCCAAAGTTAGAAATTAAGGCCAAATTTTAAGATTTAAACAGAGGGTACTGAAAATGGCGCCCACGGCAGTGGAAATCTCACCAAAACAAACGCTTTAGAAATTTTTACTTACAACTAAAAATGTTTCGAAGATTGACGCCATATCGATGTTTACGGAGTCGCTTGTGTCAACAAACTTTCCATTTCCTGTGATAAATCCGCACACCACTTGTACCCACGACGCTGGAGCACTTTTATCACAACAATCGAAACACGATTTCTCACCAACAACAAGCCAGGCGTAAACAGCTGTTTTGGGTAGAGATGACGAGAAGCGTGCTCTTGGCTAATTTTTAAATAAGTAGTAAAACATCAATATTTTACATATTTATGATGATTAATTTGAAAATATTCGTTATTGAAAAAGTAACTCGACTCTGACTCAAATTTAAGTAATTATGTTTCTGAATTAGAACGTTCTTTCAAGTTCTGTATTATGACGTCACGACATCTTGACTTTCGTACTATTGTAAATAATTGCTATACTCAACTGTCATTGCAGAACAGTTTACCAGTTATTCATGCAGATTGTTATCAGCTATACATGTAATTGTTATAATCGTAATGCGCATATATATCTTTATTATTTACTTTTGGATATATGAAGATGTTTTACTGCTGGATTATCGCCGTAGTGTGACGCAATCGTTTTCGGTCCATGGGCCTGTCTGTTTTCGCACCATAAGAAATTATGGGGGCGCCGAATTTGCAATGACCAGAAAGTCGTTAAAAGAGGAAAGTTAGCATTGAGGGGCATATGTTTTGACTGAGAAAAATACAAATTTATTCAATAGCTAGCTTGTAAAAAATACTTGGTTATAAAAACTTGATTGACACTAAGCAGCATGTCTACTATGGGTTTTCAGAGACAGTGCAAGCACGTTTTTGGGCAATACCTATTTCTGTAACGAACACTCTTAACAGAACGAGATTGTTTTGCTATAGTGCATTACACCCAGTGCCGTAATTTATAAGGGTATCGTGAATCACTAATCGTAAAGAATAACGACACTTGTCCTTGTACCAAGAGACAAAAACTCCATTATGCAGAAATGGATACGCACGCGTATAAAGCTCCACCTACCCTCTCCCCAACCACCCCCCCCCCTCCACCGCCATCCCTTTTCTTCTTCGTTCCTCCGCCTCCTTTCTCTCTCTCTCTCTCTCTCTCTCTCTCTCTCTCTCTCTCTCTCTCTCTCTCTCTCTCTGTTGCCATTCGGTTATGTGTTGACCCTCCAAACTGGGTATAAGACTACACACAAAACGTTGAAATTGGTGAAATTAGGCTAAGTATTGGGAAGTATATATTACATAAATATTAAAGCAATTTATCATTATTGCATTACTATGACAACTAGAATTCATGGAAACAGTTATAACCTGTTAAGCGTCACCCACGAAATAATACGTTTACCGCGATACTACTCGGTAGCGCCTTCAACGGGATATTACGTTCAAGACTTTAACTGTGCTTGTCAAGCCGTCAGCCCCGTAATAATACGTTTACTCGTATAGAAAGTGTAGGAACATCATTTGGTAACACTCTCAGCACATGGGAAACTTATTTCCAGCCTGGCAACTACTTTCCTGGTGGTCGCTTTATGCTAGAAAACTGCCTGTCCCTGTTGGTTTTCTTTCATACGCTTCAGGCGTTTATCGAGACAAATTGGATTCGCGTCTTTCACAATGAATGTCCCAGAGGCATATTTCTTTAGGTGAGATCAATCAAATACTAGATGAGGAGTGTGATATTGATAACCTATTTGATGATGAGAGCTCTAGTTCTGAATCCTCCAGTGATGATACAAACTTTTCTTCCATTGCGGGAGTGAAGATGACTTTTCTTTGCCGAGTGACTGGATCCGAAGAGAGAGATAGAGAGAGAGAGAGAGAGAGAGAGAGAACGAGAGAGAGAGAGAGAGAGAGAGAGAGAGAGAGAGAATTTCCTACAGTTAATTACTGTATGAATAACAAGCATAAAAATCAATATTAACTTTGAAAAAACTAACATCAGTGCTATGATCGCTGATTACAATAAAAGCGTGACGGTACGTTAGCAGCGAGCTCATCAGGGGCGAACGCTTAACAGGATAATGGAACGGCGTATGTGTGAAGCCTCCACTAATGTGGCAACGATGATTTTGCCATTCTTAGCATGCAAACATTAAAGCATGCAAACATTAAAGGTAACATTTATTTCTGGCATACGATTATTTAAGAAATTCAAATACTAATAAAGACTGAAATCAATGAAAAGTGCTAGCAAAAACAAAAAAGCAAAAAAAAAAAAAAAAACGTAGTCGTTCCTCTATGCACTTTTCCGTATTCGTTCCTCTATGGTTTTTTCGGCAGCCAGATGTACGAAAACGTTAGAACATTTGATTTTATCTACGTTAGAAATATCTGTAATTTTCGGGGTAATTTGGTTGCAAAAAGGGATATATTACATGAATTAAATCAAAATTTTTAAATAACAATGTAAATTTAAACTAAATAACGAGTAAAGTAAAACAGTTTAGGGAATAAAACTTTGCAGTTTCGTCGTCTGTCGTCGTCGCTGTTTGTAATTGTGTTTATGGCGCGCGCGCTTAGAAACCAGGAATAGCAACGGGTTTAAAGTGCAATGTGGAGTGAACTGAGACCAAAATGTGTATAATAACAATCAAATAAGCACTGTGGAGTTTCATTGTGATGGCAGTAAGGATAAAAACCGCCGATTACAAGGTAAGAATGAATTCAGTTCCAACCATAACCCCGGGAAATAACAAAAGTTTCATACTTTCACTAATATAGGCAACAAAATGTTGTTTTATTGTGCTGATTACAACTGCAATCTTGAGTAAGATCAATAAACGTTACATACATACGCTAACATTGTTCAAATGAGTGCTGGGAAGGCTGGGGAAAGATGGTGGCCGTCACTGATGAGAACCGTCCATGAAAAACGTAGCCGCCATATTGGATTTCAACTGCCTTGAAAACATATTTTACGAAAGCTCACATGGCTTATTTTAGTTCGTATAGGGCTTTCATATATCACAATATGTTGACGAAACTTCAGTCTTTTAAATGGTATGCTTAGAGTTGCAATTGTATTCATGTTCACCAATTAATATCGAGTGAATAAGACCCGTCTACCGTGATGAGGGTTGGCCTGTTGTGATGTTTCCCCCTAAATATTACTTAAAATTCTTCTTCAGGAAGTAAAACTGCATAGAAAAACCGCAACTCCCATAGTCTAGGCCGCCGCGGATAAGTATCCTAGATCTACCTTATACCGCATATGGAAGGGGAGGCAGTGGTGGCCATGAGATATTAAAGCTGAAAATTGGCCAAAACCATCCTTTCCTACAATGCAGTGTCCTGATCTAACCAGACATTGCATTCCAAACCTGACATGATTTAGGGCACTGCAACCAGCCAGGTTAGACTAGGTCAAGGCAAGTCTGGTTAGAATATCTTACTATCGTATTGCCAACTAGGCCAGCAGTAGGCCTGATTCCGTACTCTAAATTTGTTCTGTTGTTAGAATCAGCTACATGTATGGCCTTATAGCGCAGAGGTAAACCTTATTCATTAAAGAATGGCGGTAACCGAGCTAAACTATAGGGTAAAAAACCGCATGGTACAGGGGTTGACCATGTACAATCAATGAGTACAACCCCCAAAAAAGTCCATTATAACGCGTCCTGACATCGGAGATGGGCATCAGACGCGACTTCTTGTTGGTGAGAAACGGAGCTAAAGACCTCTACTCCGGTGTCAGGACGCGTTATAATGTACTTTTCTTGGGGTTGTACACATTGGCGTATACATGGTCCACCCCTGTACCATGTGGTTTTTTAACCTAGTTGGTCAAGTTTTGGCCCAGTTACATTACCTAGTCCAAGCCTAAGACGAACCAAGGATATGGCAGCAGCCATCATTAACAATAACGCTCAAAATGCCTTCAAGTACAAATGACTACCGCCATACGCTAGAGCCGCATCGATGGGCGTATAACAAATAGTCAAGAAGGGTCATTAGCTTATCCAGAGACTACCCGGGACGCCCTCGGTGCGACAGGCAAGCCGATCTTGCAAATAACAATTTCAACTGAAACAAATACCGACTACAGATGACACAGGATACACCAGTGAAAATACCCGCAACAACAATTTGCTAGGTTTTTAATATACGAAAATAAGTAAACCTTACAAAAATCCAAACAGGTTCCACATGACACACATGGACGTGATGCCGCGTGCTAAGCGGTTTGCACAATCATTTTCATTTAACAATGGCCATTCGATAAATTCGACTTCTTTCAATGGCGAGCTATATGTCTAATACACCAAATCTCTTTATATTATACACAATAGCAATAATAACAATGGGTAAAACGGTTAGATTTGTAGTACCTTTTTCTTTTTGCTGATAGGGGTAGCCATCTTGGCGTAAAGAGAGTTACTGAACGAAAGAGAACAACACATGAGAACTGGAAAATTGTTCACTTTTTAAACGTATCTACAGATTATAAGAAATTTATTTTTTTATACAAATATTAACAAAATTTCAAAATTTATATTTATTTATGAACTTTTAGGATTTTTTCAGAAAAGAGAAACTTAAGGAATTTACCGGGCTTACTGGAAGGAGAGGTGTTTCTATGACGTCACTAAACAGTATTTACAGTGATTGTTCGTAAATTTAAAATAAGTACGGGCCTGAACTCAGGCACTCTGTAAGTTTTGTAAAACCATTAAATGGATTAATAAGGCTTTTTTTTATACATTTAGACGAAGACCCACCAACCGAAACGGTTCCTTCAGTGCCATTTTCACCTTTAATCGTCTATTTCAGCAACAGAGTCTTGTCGTATATATAAGTCGTCTTCTTCTTTCCCACTGTTATCCCCACATTAAGGGGTCGGTTGCCTGATGCACCTTCTATCAAAGGCATAATCCTCCACCGAACCTCTTCTCTGCACACTATATTCCTTACAATATTAGGAATGGTTTATTGTTTGACAAAGGGGTTTTACAACTGCATGCCCTTCCTGTCATGAACCACAGTTATTGACGGTGGGCCTCGCCCTTGACTAAAAAGTCAACCTGCAAGGCAGCAGTTTCCACAATTATTGGCAGTGTGCCTGGCCTTTTACTCAAAAGTGAGACTACAAGGCAGCAGCTGTCCTTTTAGTCGACTTTTACGACACGCAGGACCTCCGGTGGTAGTATTCTTACACCCCTACAACAGAGTTACTTGTCTTTTACAACTATCACGTTTTAATCATTTACTTTACCATGAGAATGAAACTGAATATAGACTTTAGGTCAAAGGGCAAGCACTGAGACCTGTAAGGTCATTCAGCACTGGAAAGGAAATTGAGAGCAGGTAGGTCTGAAAGGTGTAACAGGAGGAAAACTTCGCAGTTGCTCTACGTAATAACTGTTAGGGACCTTTTAAGTTTTTTATCATGAAACTTGTTTTTAATCATGAAACTTGTTCTCTAACAGCTTATAGCACTTCTCTATTGCCCCTCTTCTGTACAGGCCATTATCTTAGAAATACTGCTTTTATTAACAAATATCTTAATGAGATATTTGCCCATCATAATCTACTTAAGATACAACATAGAAAGCTACAAAATATATTAAATAGAGAGGAAGATTAATAAAGGGTGTGCACTGGCGCCATTTCAAGGGTAGAATAATATCTAAAATATATAGCTGTCAAGACTGGGTGACCAAAACACCTGTAAGACATTCTGTGCGAAATACAGTCAACAAGATTAGCTCCTGATGGATTGCAAGTTGTTTGAGCCATGAAGCACTTCGAAGACATGGAGGTTTCAGAGCCTTTAATTTGCAGCTCCCAATTGACATCGGGAAAACTCATAAAATCTTTCAAGATAAAATTTTAGAGTGATTTTGCAGGTCCTACAGAGCGCCTTCGGTGGAGTGGAATCGGAAAAAATGGAAGTACGCCGTAATTGAAAAAAAAAAAAAAAATCTTGAAATAATGTTTCCATCCTTTCAGTATCTGTCCGTGACATCGGAGAAATCGACGATTCAATATTCTTTCCTTACGAGTTATTCTTTTCCATTCCTTACTACTATACTTCCTCTGAATTTGAAGACAAATACATCCTATTGGTTTATATTGTTTATTTCATCATTTTGTACTCACAGAGTTTTATTTTTCATAGTGCAATTTTCAACCATTATTTTTTCTAAGGAACATTTTTTAATCTCGTCAAATTCCGTTATTCTCGTGACATTTGTATTTTCATCACAAAGATTATGGCATTCCCCGGTTACAAAATTGCACTGGATTCGGCCCCCATGCGGTAGTCGTTTGCTGTGGAACAGATGCATTCAAGTTCGTTTTTTACTCTCGGTCGGTGGGTTTGCCGCTTATTTTTTTTTTCATCATTATCCAGCCACCTTTTGTCTGGTTTGTATAATCTCTTGCAATGTCTTGCACCATTGATATATGCTAATCTTTCATTCTGATGCTTTAACAGAGGGATCGACAAACTTTTATGGATAACACGTTCCGTGTGGAAGGTGTTTGTCCAACACTCCAGTTTTTTCTTTTTACTAAATAATGGCATCGTTTCATTAATTCGGATACTGTAGCTTTCATCTTCCGGTCAGTGTAATAGTCCTCAAGCTTCCCACAGGCACACTGCAATTACTAAAAAGACCTCTTTTCAATCAGAAAAATACACACTAAAATGATCTGCAAATCATGGCAACAAAATTGTCTGGAAAAAAATGGCATGTACTTATAGTTACTCTTTTGGAAGTTTTGGCAAAATAAACATGGTCAACAACAGAGTGCCTGTGTATTTCACTGTGATGATTCCAGAGATTTTTTTTATTTGTCAGATTTTCTCAAAATCCCGGCTGCCGCCCCGCCCCCCACCCCCCTCTCGTTTTCAGGGAGTAAACTGATACTATCCGATGCTCCAGAGCAGCTACACCACTGCTTCTATAGCAAGTGCGTGCATCTTGAGTCACATGAATGATTAATGGATGACTGCTTCTTGTCCTACAACAAATGGTTTAAGCTTTCTCGTACGTATTTTGATCTTATTTTTACTTGATATTGTTTCGCTTATTTCTATTGTCTTTTTAGCATGATTTTGATTTTCATGTACTCTTCATTCACTGATTTGTCATTATCATTTCTGTATATCTAGCAGTTTTTGCCCATTTCATGACCATAATAAGTTTCTTATCACCATCAATCCTATAAACCAATTTAGCTTGAAATGCTTCTTCGTATTTCAAGTTCTATTCCTTTACCTTTTAATTCCCTGATGTACTCCCGAACTCACAGTTGACACTGCGACCGTCCTGCCACGTAAAGAAGAAGAAGAAGAAGAAGAAGAAGAAGAAAAACTGCAGTTCGTCGTGCAGAACCTTATTTGGTTTTACTTGCTTCCTATATCAACTTTTTTAGTTTATTATTTCAGGTTTAT
Source organism: Macrobrachium nipponense (assembly GCF_015104395.2). Lineage (NCBI taxonomy): Eukaryota > Metazoa > Arthropoda > Malacostraca > Decapoda > Palaemonidae > Macrobrachium > Macrobrachium nipponense. The sequence goes on from NC_087205.1 coordinate 68,884,905, forward strand.
ATTTTTTTTATTTATTCATTTTTTTTTTTTAATTTGTTAAGTTCCTCGCAGGACGAGAAGTTTTCGCGCTCGGCTTCCAACCGGTGGTCCGAGTTCGATTCCCGGCTCGGCCAACGCGGAATCAGAGGAATTTATTTCTGATGATGGAAATTCATTTCTCGATATAGTATGGCTCGGATCCCACAATAAGCTGTAGGTCCCGTTGCTAGGTGACCAATTGGTTCCTAGCCACGTAAAAATATCAAATCCATCGGGCCAGCCCTAGGAGAGCTGTTGATCATTGGTCCTGGTAAAACTAGTTATACTTAATTTTGGATTTTTTTTTCCATCCGGTTTTCAGTCATGCTAAGCCTACCAAAGTTTAGAAAAATGTCTCCATATCCATTCTCATTTCCGTTACGAACTTTCTCAGGAGCTAGCCAATTCATTTGTTTAATACTCACTTTTCCTACGCCGTTTTCAGTCTTATTTAACTTTAGCAATGTGGTAAAGTGTTTTGTGCCCGTCGTCTATCTAACTTTGATACAAGTTGAGTCCAGTTGATTTCAAGCACTTATCCCATATGCCTGCTGACGTCAAAAGCGTAACTGTATGTAAAGTACAAAAATGCGATGCGGAAGGATGCCAGTCTGCCATAAAACTTAATGGCGCACATTTCGCAACAGAAATTATGAATATAGTATTCACCCTCAGAAACCCACATAAATACCCATTAGGATGATTTGAAAGTACAAGTGTATAGTCATATTATGCCATGTGACCAGAAAATACCAGAATCGAGTAAGATCACCTACCATCACGGTTTTCTATCTTCCATCCCTTGGAAATTTATATTTTGCATTCCGGTAAAGGTATTGCTAAGCTCAATTGATGGTTATTAATTACATTCTGAAAGTAAGCTGTCAGTGAATCTACATGCAGGTCTTCAAAGGTTTTTATTTATAAAGTATTTTAGCTCCGACAAAAATTCTAAGAGATGTCACTGGAAGTTGATTAGTTATGAAATGTTTTCTAAACTGAATTCAGGTAAAAAGAAGCAATGACAATGTATGTGAATAAACACACGCGCGCGCACTCACACACACACACACACACACACACATATATATATTATATATATATATATATATATATATATAATATATATATATATATATATATATATATATATATATATATATACATATATATATATATATATATATATATATATATATATATATATATATATATTATATATATATATTGTATATGAGGAAAATATTCTGTGAATATTTCAATTTCCTGAGATGAATAGGAATTATTGCATGCTACAAAATTGAGAGAGAGAGAGGAGAGAGAGAGAGATTTGCACTGTTAGCTTCATGACCAAATACGTTTATAATAACGATTTCTCATTTCACAAAGCATTAACCACAAAGGGGTAAGCAATAATTTTGACGCTCCAGATAAAAGTTACACATATATAATATGTTTAACAAACTTAATTCCAAAAGGAGAAATGCAAAAGAGAAACTGTGCAAGGGTCCCGAGAAATACTGAGGGTTAGGGAAAGGAAGAGGGGGAGGCATCACAGAATAGTTACACATGCTGCTCTCATGGAGCTCTGGTTCCTTTGTAAAACGTATCTTCTCCTTGGGGCTATGATACCTTCCTCTCCCCATGGTGTCTACTTTAGCCTTTGGAAGCCAAAAAAAGATGGGACGACAAACTCGATACGTCCTCTTTTTCTGAAGAAAAAACATTGGTCATGACAGAGCACGTGTTTTGGTTCTTTATTCAAGCAACACATCTACTTCTTCCTTTGACAAACTTGGATTTTTCTTTAATATTAAACAGTTAACGCCTGTGATGCGTTTTTTCTCCCATAAGAGAACTTCTCTTAGAGCAGGAGTTCAGCTACCAGGACTGTGGCAGAAGCTCTTGAGCTCCCCAGGATAAAGGTGAAGTACTCACTGTCTGAAGCTTAAGTAAAATCATAGTTGGTAGCTGACCCAGCCTTCACATTTAACAATCTTAGCTTCTAACAACACTGTTTCCTATTTGCAGCGCACTTTTAGTAAAGGATCCCTCAGGATAAATGCCACTTTATTAAATGATCCGGGCAGAAAAACCTTATATTTTTTAAATAATTATCCATGCCCTTTTCTCATGATAACAACCATTACAGTCCAACCTAATCCAGCCTCTATCCCTTCCTTTATCTGTTTTACTGGTGGACTCATCAAAGTTCCCTTTTGCTACGCATTACAATGTTTCATAGGCACTTATATTTTCTACCAGAGACTTTTACGATACAAACTAATTCCAAAGGCAAGGTTCTAATTTGAATTACTCTATGCAAGAGAACTTGCATTCCTCCTCTCCCTGCCGCTCGCCTGTATTAATGCTGCCGTCCACTTGGATGAAGTTTTGCTTTTGTGTCTAACTGTCGCTCATGGAGAACGTTATTGCTCGTAATTATGGCAGCTAGTTTTTGTGCTGGGTTTTGCTATTACAGGTAGACATGTAGGTTGCCACCAATTATAGCAGTCAAGGAGGATATTTGGTGAATTACAGAAGACCTTGTAGAACATAAGAATGGATTACAATGAAAAGAAAAAGAACATAATCTGCCAACAGAGACTAAATCCACCGAATGTTATCAGTTCATTAGTTTAACATAATGGCTGTAATAATATAAGCCAATACGACTCAGCCTTCATAACATCTTACTGACAATGTAAGGCTCTCCTATATGTACGTATCTCAGAAAAATAAATTACATTTTTTAAAATATACGTATATTATCATGAGAAGTGAAGAACAAGCCAAGTCTCTTGAAGGAGAGATGCAATTAGTATTGATATTTTACAGAATTTCGACTTTATTAGCCTGAAAAGGGAGAGATGATTATGCTACACTTCAATAATGGAAAACAAAGGAATTATCAATAAATGAAATCTTATTGGCCTCTGAGATATTGTGTCAAAGACTTGGCACTCAGCAGTTAAATTACTAGCAATGAAGATTCATTCATAAGTTATACCGGAAGAGATATTCTTTTCTTAAATCGATAATATGAAACTCTTGATACGATAGATATTGCAGTTTCATCAACAAATATTAACTGATGTCTCCCCTTAGGACTTCCTCCATTTCCTCCCAAACTGAGAAGAAAAACTTCATCAAACTGAAGTTTCTGTTTCTACCTATAGAAGTCCATTCCACCACGTCAGGTAGTTACACATGACTCACCCTTATCTGAGTATATATATATGGATAGTAACAAATGATAAATCGTTTGCGTCCAATTGTAGCTAGTCTTTCGAGTCACCCTGTTCATCAATTTGGCAAATGGGAGATCTAAGAAAAGTCATGGGTAGATGCGAACATCACAGCAATTTTTTTTCCTAGGGGCATTTGGCAGTACATGCGACATTAGATTGGGACCTTTACTACTTACGAGTATGTGCGTTTCTGGAATGAGTTTGGTAGGTTAAAAACGGGCAACTCTGTTTTACATCATACAATACAATTACGGTTGCGTTCTCAGTATTAATATGGTGGCTCCTATCAATGCATTACGACGCTATGTTTATGGACAATATGAATTATTATTAATAATCTTGCTATTATATAAGAAGCTGCTTTCTTGTTTCCATGGAAGTGTTTCTAAGGTTGTGTAACTTCTTTTTTATACTTGATACCTGAAGTGTATTAAGGCGTGTTGTGCGTGGGATGTTAATTGGGGTGGGGCGGGCTATCATCGGACCAAGGGGGTTCGGGACATGAATAGGTATAAAGTTTGCCATAGGAGCTGGAAGGGATGAACGCCATTTTTTTTTTTCTTTTTAAGCAGTTAGAGATTGTAGAGAATGTTCTTGTAGCTGATAATGGATTTTTTTTACTTTTGTTTTTCATACGGATACATCATTTGTTATTGTAATTATGTATGTCAATCATATGATACAGACTGGTGTAATGAAAGCGATAGATACTCATTAAGTAGCCTACACTAGTCTGCATAACAGGCTGTGGTATCTCATCATGTATTCATGGTAATGCTTTTCCTCATTACAATGACAGAATCTAAAAAGTAGGCCTATATATTTTATACGAAGCTAGCATACTGATGGGTATTGTGTCTAATATCATATTTATAAAAAGAAAGTCAAGAAAACATAAAAACGTAACATCTAAGCAGGCTAACGGCATTCACTTGTGGGTAAGCTTGGAGATAAGGACAGGCATAGGTAGCTATACTACGTTGAGTCCTGGTTAGGTTAGCAAGTTAACTATAAACTTAAATTTTTGCGTTGGTTTCTTGTTCATGCATGTTTGGAAAAAGAGTGGTACTTTTTGAATCGAGATAAAATGAAAATATCTTAAGATTAGCCCATATCTCAAACCAAACACACAATAAGCACACCAAACGTGTTTTGATGTATAACTGAGCCAATATTATCGAAGTTTGGGATTTAGACCTGATTACACCGGCTCTTTCTTATCACTTGTGTGGTGTGTACATAAATGATACATACAAATATTTCTTCCATTATATCAGCAATGCTCTTCCTTGTGTTATAAATCATTGTTATATCCCTGTATGAAGGCAATTTCTGCTCATGTTGGAGCACAAGTTCAGTTAATATTTCAGTCGCCATGTCTGGGCATTGATTTTTTCCCATAGGCATTTTCCTAGGAGCGAAACACACATACACACACACACACACACACACACACACACACACACACACACACACACACAATATATATAATATATATATATATATATATATATATATATATATATATATATATATATGTGTGTGTGTGTGTGTGTGTGTGTGTGTTTGTGTGTGTGTGTGTGTGCGCGCAATGACGTAGAGTCTAGGGCAGCGACATCAAAGAGGCGTTTGTGTCCATGAGGTTGCGTTTTCAATTGCTATGGAGAGATTGTGACGCAATCCACAAGCACAATACAAACGACACCTAGCTTAAGAAAACAAGTGTACGTTTTTTTTTTTCTTTTTGGCAAAAGCAAACCAACCGTTTTTATTATTTTTTTTTTCATTTAAAAATCTTAAAATTCAAAGTGTGGGGAAAACTGAAAGTAGTGCAAATAAAAAATGAACCGATTGCAAGCATAACCACATCTGTACAGTAAAGGGAAGGAAGGCCCAAAAGCATACGGTGGACAGCTGCGAGCTTCCAGATCCTAGGCTAAAGAATGACTTACTAGCTGTTGCATAAAAAAAGATAGCCCCTGAATTTTAGCGAACATTTTTTAATCCTTTTAATCATTTTTATTAGGAAGGTTTAATAAAAATTAGTCTTCGCGATAACTGACATGAAAGGATGCGTGCTAATAATCATATGGTTTCGCATATTGACTTCAAAGTCACGATTAGCGTGGATATTGGAATTACAGCGTTCACGTTCAATCCATGTTCAGGATTAATTTTGTCTAAGCTAATTATTGGATTAATTTTCTTGTTTTCAGAAAGAAATCGCAATGTCATCTTATTCTGTTGTCTTCTTTAAAAGTATATATCGTCGTCCAGCATTTGACTATTTCTTCTTCGGCCTCTTCTCTTGAAATAGTTTGTTACCGTTCAATGTGGTGTATTAGCTCTAATTAGTTTATTTCTTATGCTATTTCTATTTTTCTAGAGCCTTTCATCTTATCCATGGTTAGTTTTCTTTTTGTAGCCTTTTCTTCTTTTGATCATACTCTCCAATGTTCCTTTTACTATCATCGCCTAAAAAGGTCTGAAAAAGGTGTTTCGCGACGAGTTAAAGATACAGGAATTTTAGGAGAGGATATTTATGATTTATTTATTAGAATGAAAATGTAAAAAATAAGTAATGTGCATGTTAACTAGTACAGGAAAAATGCTTAATAACATGGCGTTTTTTTATTTTAATTTTCGTTAGTGAAACAAGACTATTTGGCCATAGATTTTAGTACGTTTTAATTTACGTTGAAAGTTAGGAATAGTTTACAACTTACACTGTGAGGGGAAAATCTTGCACATATCCTGAGTAAACTGAGGTCGGATCACGCCTTTCTTATTTCATATCCGTTCTACCCTGTTTAGTTCCCTTCTCTCTTTTCATCCTCTCTGTTTCATCGTTCACCCAAGTTTGTTCTGTAATCTTTCTTCCTCAAACGTCTCCTCTGCATACTTTCACTTCTGCTACTTTTTCAGTTAAGCAATCCATTTCCGGTAGTCTGTTCAATCAACTGCTTTTTAGGATATCTTCTGACCCTATACTATACTATGCTACTTCAAACTAGATAAATCTGCTTTGTAGTTAAGTTGTTTCTTTCTCACTTCCATTTTGTCGAAAGTTTTGTTCTGCCTTGCACCCAAAATGATTGGTTATCACACTGTGATCCGAGATTTTCTTCGTCATGCATCATTCTAAATATCACCTCTTTGACTAACTCATGATTCATTACACTTTTATTTTGTTTCCTTCCCAAAGTGTCCATCCTACATCCCTATGATCCCAGTTCAGTAAAAAATAAATCCATAATCGCCCACCTAGATCATAATCAGCCATTTCTACACCCGGTTTGGTTTTCCACGTGTCATTAAGTTCCGTAACGTCATAACAGCTTATTTTTCTTTAGAGTTCTCATTCATTTTTTACATTTCACTTTTCTTCTGTATTCATGCTGAGAGGTATAACAGTATTATATTAAGGGTGGCATTGTGTGATCTAAAATTTAACGTACATTTTCCCGCCCCGTTGCTCTGGATTAATAGTCTTAATAAAAAATTGGCCCACTGTTACGATATACCTCTCTGTTAATAACTAATTCACGGTGTATGATTTTTGCATGTAATGGAGACCCCCCCCTCCAGATGTCTTCCGGTGTCAGGTGTGTGGTTTTTTGTATTTCACATTTCGATGCCATCACTATTCCTATAACGTATCATTAAAACTCGCCCCCCTTCCCCCTTCCTGTTGTTATTTTTTCTAACACACCCCCTCCCTTTTTTCACTTATTGCTACTCATGCCGATCTTCTGATGTGGTTATTTAAAAAGATATTTTTATTATACAGTTTCCTTTCGATTTTCATTATTTTATTGCCTGCTTGAACTTTGTACATTGAAAAATATAGTCATACGGACGAATATATATATATATATATATAGATATATATATATATATATATATATATATATATGTGTGTGTGTGTGTGTGTGTGTGTGTGTGTGTGTGTGTGTGTGTGTGTGTGTGTGTGTGTGTGTAATTTTCATCTGTACGACTATATTTTTCTTTCCTAATATCCTGCATTTTTGCACCCCAAGTTTCCTTGATGCGTTCTTTTCAGCGCGGTCTATTCAGTATAGATTCGCATATACTTTTGGGGTCACACTGTTGAGTAAGAGCTCTGATGAGTACTAAAAGTTAATTCATATTACAAAATGCAACCTCCCCCACATGATACATTGTTACCAAAGACCTTGATTTTACAA
>NC_087205.1:68892881-68985381 GCF_015104395.2 Macrobrachium nipponense
TTGTTGAAAAATATCCAAAATTCAAAACAACCGTAATTTTTTCCAAGTCTATTCCGTAATTCTTTTACGTTCCCAAATTTACAAAATTCATTGAATAAGGTTTCATAATTCCAGTCTAAAGGGACTGGTTTTACATACAAAATGTTTGTAACAAGGAGCTCATTAGAAAAAGGCTCCAAAGTCACAATGGAAGAATTACCAAAATTTTCCTTGTCCTTATCCTTGCCCAAGTCGTCAACAGAAGGTTTTAGTGTGTCCATAAGACGTAGAATTGATGATTCGTCCAGGTAGTCCCCCACCCACCATGGAGCCACATTTAGAGGACAGTGTTATCCCATACAGGGCTGCCCTAGGGGTACCACCCAGATATACAACCTCAGTGCTTAAGGCGTCATGATGTCCGTCGAGATCAGACCCAGCACTAAGAGAAGGGTTTGACATCTAAACTTTCCCCTCGCTCGACCACGTTAGGTACTCGAGTTCTACGGGTGAGGTGGCATGCCAACCATCCTCACCCTCCACCAAATCCAATGAATAAGTCCAAATCATGTCCAAAATCAATCCAAAAGTCATCAACATAAAATCTGTACCTTATAGGGGAGGAGCAGAAGGATGAAAAGTTTTAGTGAAAGGAAAAGAGCTGACTTATTTAGTTGGATCAACAGCTGGGCACCAAGGCCCAGCGAGAAAGTAGTTCCCACCAGGCATCAGGGCCCAGCTGCTGAACCCTAAGCCCCCCATACTCGGCAAGGCTTCAGCATCTAGGGGGACAGCTGAAGTCTTTTCGTCCTGGAAGTTGCGAAGACGTCCACCTGCGGACAACCCCACAGGTTCCACAGCGACTGGCAAACCTCCTGGTGAAGGGTCCACTCTGTAGGCAGAAGCTGTCCTCGTCGACTGAGAAGGTCCGCTCGAACATTCTGTACTCCTGACACGAACCTTGTCAGGATAGTGACGTCTTGTGCTTTCGCCCATAACAGTTCCTTCGCGATGGCAAACAGAGAAAGGCGAGTGAGTTCCCCCTTGATTTCTTAGGTATGCCAGTGCTGTGGTGTTGTCCCGAGTTGATCTGAATGACTTTGCCGGAGATTTCCTCCTGGAAGAACCTGAGCGCCAGGTAAATCGCAGACAGCTCTTTCAGATTGATGTGCCAGGACACACCTGTTCCCCTCTCCAGGTGCCTGACACTTCTTTCCCTCCTAGTGTTGTCCCCAACCCGTGGACAACGCGTCGGAAAACAACACTAGGTCGGGGTTCCGAAGTTTGAGAGAGCCCTTCTGCGAGCTTCCGTGGATCTGACCACCAACTTAGGTGATCTTTCACCTCTCTCGTTAACCACAAATCGCCTCCAGATCTGTTTGTTCTTCCAATTATTGGCTAGGAAGAATTGAAGAGGTCTGAGGTGCAACCTTCCCAGAGAAACAAACTTCTCCAGTGAGGAAATGGTCCCCAGCAGACTCATCATTCCCTCACCGAGCATGTTTCCTTCCCCAGAAAGGTCGCCACTTTTTCCAAGCATTGAAGTTGTCGCCCCTGAGAACGGAAAAGCCCGAAAAAAAGCCACTGAGTCTATCTGAATCCCCAGATAGACCTAAGGATTGAGAAGGAGTCAAATGTGACTTTTGGAAGGTTTACCAGAAGCCCCAGGGACTTCGCTAACGACAGGGTCGTGTGCAGGTCCCTCCAGACACCGGTCTCGCGATGAAGCTCGAATAAGCCAGTCGTCTAGGTAGAGAGAGATCCTTATATTCTCCAGATGAAGCAGCCTCGCCACGTTCTTCATCAGCAATGGTGAAAACCATCGGCGCTGTGGTCAGACCGCCGAAGCAAAGTGGCCCTGAATTGGAATACCTTCCCTTCAGACAAATCGCAAGTATTTCCTTGATTGGGGTGGGGGATGGATGGGGACGTGAAAGTACGCGTTCTTGGAGGTCTAGTGAGACCATCCAATCCCCCGGTCTTAAAGCTGACAGCACAGATTGAGGGTGTCTCCATCTTGAATTTTTTCTTTGTGACGAAGAGGTTTAGGCTGCTGACATCGAGGACGGGTCGCCAGCCCCCCCGACTGTTTCGGCACTAGGAACAGACGGTTGTAAAAACCTGGAAGATTCCAGGTCGAAGACCTGTTCCACCACCGCTTGCTTCTTGATCATTTGTTCTAGCAGATCGAAAAGCACTTTCTGTTTTTCTCCTCGATACGAAGGAGACAAATCCTTTGGGTGGTTGAGGATAGCAGGGGTGACTTCATGAACGGAATCCTGTATCCCTTCCTCACAATATCTAGCGACCAAGGGTCGGCATCTCTCTCTTCCCAGGCTTTCGCGAACAGAAGAAGCCTGGCTCCTACCGGCGTCTGAAGGACTTCCAAAATCACTTCCTACTCTTTGACGGAGCAGGGGTTTTTTCCCTCTGGAAGAGCCTCTTCCTCGAGAGGCTGTTTTTCGAGGAAGATCCAACACGAAAGGGCTTCGGTTTCTTGGTAAAAGAAACGCCAGAAGAAGCAGCAGCTGCTGGTCTTCTAGAAGACTGAGCAGAAGATCTTGCGTTGCCTTCTCCTGAAGGCTCGATGCTATGTCCTTAACCATAGTCTGGGGGAAGAGATGGTCTGAAAACGGAGCGAAGAGCAAGTCCGCCTTTTGCGCTGGTGAGACGGATTTGGCTGTGAAGTTACAAGAGTGCTCTCTTCTTGAGAATCCCCGAGCTAAAGTGAGTAGCCAACTCCTCAGAACCATCCCTGACGGCCTTGTCCATACAAGACAGTACACTGGACAGCTCCCCCAGACTAATGGTATCAGAACTCCTTGACCTGGCAATCCACCCAAAACTCCAAGACACCAGTCGAGAAAGTTGAAGACCTCTAGAGTCCTGAAGAGGCCTTTTAGATGGAAGTCGAACTCGTTGTGAGTCCAAGAAGACTTTTGATGAAGACAGAAGGGCTCTTCTGGAGGCGTCCACGATGCTCCCGAAATCACCCTGAGCAGAGGCTGGTAGTTTAACGCCTACGTCCTCTCCCGTCTCGTACCACATGCCCCCTTTTCCGCAGAGTCTTGATGGCGGCAAAGCAAAAGAGGACTTGCCTGACGCTTTCCTCTTCTCCATCCAATCGTGGATTTTCCGGAACGCTTGCTTCGTGGAAAGCGACTTCTTCATTTTAACGAACCCCGTTGCTTTCGATGCTTTAAAAGAAGAAAATTGAGAAGGGGGAGTACGAGGGGCTTCCGGTTGGAAAGTTTCTCCAAACTCCGACTGTAGAAGACGCGTTCAAAAACTTTGTAGTCCGATGAGACAGGAGCTGGCTGCTGCTCTTCTTTCCTCTGCTTCGACTAAATCATCGCTAACTCCTTCTTCAGAAACTGGAGAAGTTGGAGGTAGTCCTGAAGAAATATGACGAACAGGTTAGGGTTCCCTCTTCCACCTGAACTTGCGTTGGTGGAGGAACTGGCGTCCACTAGCGTGCGCTTGGCGTCCGAAGCCACACGTTTGGCGCCGACAGGTGCACGCTCGCATCTACTAATGCACGCCTGGCGCCCACCGAGCGTCCACTGGCGCGTTTATCAACAACAGGTGCGCGTTTGGCGGCAACGGAAGCGCGCTCCACTTGCACAGAAGCGCGCTCAGCGTCCACAACTCGCTTACGAACATTCGAAAACGTGCGAGCGGGTGAAACCTCATCCTGAGAGCGAGAAACAAACTTCTCACCTCCTCTAGCGAGCTGCTGGGGAGCAGAACAAACTCTAGAGGGAGACTCGAACGAAGAGAGGCGAGCAAGGAGAAAGAGAAGGTCTTGACTTCTTCACAGGAAGCTTCTCATCCTTCCTACGACGACGCGGAAGAGACTCTCTAGAAGCAAGAGCGTCCTGAAGTTGTTGCTGCAGTGACTGAAGCATCCTCTTGGTTGACGAATCTTCCTGCTCTGGGGAGGGACTGATCCTGTGAGCAGGAGAGCGGCGAGGGGACGCCTCCCTCCTCCTCCCAGGCACGGCCTCCTCCCGAGCTCTAGAGCGACTGTATCGCTCGCACGAATTACCCGAATCCAGGTCCGAAGACTCTAACGCTTTTCTGCGGCGGAAAAGCGGCGAACGCACTGTCAGGAGAAGATCGCAGTTCCGGAGAACTTGGACGTGAAGCGTCACCAACACGCGCCGTCCTTTTCAGCGGAGAACTCCACCCTTTACGTGGGGATGAAGCCTCCGATGACGAAAACACTATTTGAGGAGACGTGCACGCGCACGCTCCTTGGCAGTCTGGGGATTTTCATCAGTAACTGCCGAAGGCACGCCAGATCGGTGGGGGTTCCTTGTAACCCTCCTTAGGCTTTCGACATGCTCCCTCCCCGGGTCCTGGGAGTCAAGCAGAGGTCCAGGCCTAGAGGCAAAACGAGGCCAATCTGACGCACCCTCCACTACACAAGGGGTATCACTGCACTTTTGCACATCACTTTTGCTCTCAAGAGCCAACACTTTAGATTCTAAATTTCGAATCGACTCCAAAATTAAGGACAAAGTATTACTCTCTACTGACACTGTTTCAGGGCCCGGAGGCAACACTACAGGGTTAGGAGAATTAACAGAAGGAGGGTTAACAGGAGAAACATTAATTTCTTGCACACCTGAAACACTCCTGGAGGAAGACCTCCTTAACCTATCCTTTTCTAGTTTCCTAAGATAGGTCTCATATGCCTTCCACTCAGAATCTGTTAATCTTTCGCACTCCTTGCAACGGCTTCATACACACATTCATGCTCCCTGCAACCCTTACATACCGTATGTGGGTCTAACTGAAGCTTTCAGTAGCCTACCTCTACAATCAGTCCTAGAGCAAAATCTAGCGCTAGCTGTACTAGACCCTGACATAATATTCCAAGAGAAATCCAAACCAAATCAAATCAATCTAATAACGTGTGCCTAGCCACCGATCCAAGTCAATTAATCCAAAAAGAACCAAAAGGGATACTCAAGTAGCCAAAAGTTTCCAAATCCAGACGGAGGTGCTGTAAACAGATGTTCACAACACCGGCGACAGAAAAATTATGAATAGAAAATGGGAATGGTTCCTGATACCCGCCTCCCAGCGGCGGGAATGGGTACTAACCACCTGACTCCCACTACGTGTGTCGTAAGTTTTAAATTCTGTCGGTCGTCGGAATTATCAGCTATATATATATCTGACAGGTAAGTTGCATGAACAAATGACATGTTACTGATAAGTCTAACAGTGGAGGGGTCTTCAAGACTCAAAATCTTTGTGTTCTGTGAAGCTATCAAAACCTTGGTGTTCTATGAAGCTCACAATTTGTTAAGTATTTTCTCTCACAACTGCATACAGAGAAAAGCATATAGGTCTAGATTCAATTACTTCTGAAGAAAGGCATTAACTGCTCATGCCTGAGGATCTTGGCATGGAGACAAGTGAACTAGGAGTGTTGTGTTTTGGGCAGTCACAACTTCTGGCAGACCTATGGAAGAGGAACATTTTGACAGAAGACCTTACACTTTCCTGTTTAACTGGTATAACACCGTTTTTCCCAGAGACAAGATGTGGAAAAAGAATGATATTCCTGGACTCTGTCCAAAGGGGACAGAGAAAGTTTCTTTCCTAGCCTGAACAGATCTCTCTATTTGCAACTCCTTCCCTCCTTACGTACAAGAGGGAGGGTGAATTGTCGGAAAAGAGAGATTGTCTTGTCTCTGACTCTATGTTCTGTTGTGGAAGACCATTCCCAACCACCAAAAGCTCTAGGATATTTGTGAGCAGCTTGCTTTTCTCTACAGTCCAACTCCCTGATATCATATGTTTCTCAAAATGAGGACTATGTGATGTGATGTCCTGGGTTCTTGAAGTCTAGAGGCAGACCCATAAAAAAATTTTTCAATAGCAATAGAAAACTGTCTATTAATCTCAGTTGGAAAAAACTCAAAATGAGTGAGTCACTGTTCATCCCCACATAAATAAACAACTGGCTTGGAATAGGCATCAATTTATCACCACTGATCACAATGACCAGCCCCGAGGTTAGACAAACAAGATAATCCTTCACCCTCAAGATCTCATGAAATAAGTTGGCAAGAACTAGTCATCAAAAAATATAGAAGTTTTGATACCAGCAAATTACTCCATACTGATAAAGATGCCAATACACATGTGAATACTTGTGGTGCTGCATTCAAATCAAAACACACGAGCTTAGAACTAACAGACTTTCCCTTTAACGAAAAAGCATAGATACTGCCTCGACTGATAATGTATTGTAATGTGAAAGTAAGAGCACTACATGCTGACAGAAAGCATCTATTTGCCCTTTTGAATGGCTGCCTAGACTGAAATCAATGACACCATCAAAAGGGACCTTGAAACACCAAATTATACTGATTTCTTATGCATCCCATAAGATTGAAGTAGCCCATTAGATGAATTTTAGTCAAATAATTAGCACTGATCATTCATAAGGTCAATTGTAAAACCAAAAAATTGGTGTTTCTCCATGACTGTCCAAAAGCACCTCCTTTAACCTAGAATAAAGGTAAAACAGCCTGAAAAATGCTGAGAAGTCAAACAAACCAATGCTTACATGAAATAGAAAAAAAAAAAAAAAAAATCTTCCCTAACCTCCAAGACTAGCAACAGGAAAGTCAAATATCTGTACAATTGGACTGTTTAAGAATATAAATATGAATAAAAATTTAGATTTAAAATACTACAATGATTCAAGTTCCAAGTACTGTGAAGATAACAGTATATATGGTACCAGAAAAAGTAAAAATTGAAATGAATACCAATCACCTTGTATGACAATAAAAACCAATCACGTCAAAATTAAAAAATGACCCAATACTTACACCTCGCATTGATGGGTGTCTTGGAATCTTGGGTTTCCGGATAGGATTACTGGAAGAGAAAAGATATGTTACCAAAACGTATCGTAAATTAGTGGTTGTCCATGCAAAATTACCTACAGTGTTACCATGGTACACATGAATGTAAATAACTTATACATAACATGAGCTCATTAGATGACAAGATTTAAGTTGTTTACATGAACTCCTAATAGAGTAAATGCTACCTTTGATAAGGGTACATCATTCTAAGAACTAAGATAGCCCACCCTTATAACAGTCACACTGTTTGGATAACCTTCAACTAAAACTCATCTTTAGATATTTGAATAATCTTCTTGGGAATATATTCGCTTTTGCTGTTTCATCCGAGTAGTACTCTTAGGAGAGAGAGAGAGAGAGAGAGAGAGAGATGAGAGAGAGAGAGAGAGAGAGAGAGAGAGAGGAGGAGGAGGAGGAGGAGGAGGAGGAGGAGGAGGAGGAGGAGGAGGAGGAGGAGGAGGAGGAGGAGGAGGAGGAGGAGGAGGAGGAGGAGGAGGAGGAAACTTTAAATATTCCTTTCGATATAAGGATTTTTGTGATCTTTCCCCTATATGATGACAGAAGTCTTGTCACAATGCTGTGGAGTTGTGTGTATACATAGATAGGGGAGGTATGGTTAATCAGATGGGAGTTGGGGGGATATTGGGAAGGTGTGACAGAAAGATTGAGGAAGAGATGTGGGAATTAGGTTGGGGTATGTTGGTATATTTAGAGAGTCTGATGGGCTTGTGAGTGGATTTGGGGTTATTTATTATGGTAGTGTTGACCTAGTCTTTCAAGACACTAAGATGAGGAGTGTGTGTCTGAGCAAGGGTGGGCTGAGAAGACAATAATGGTGAGGACCGAAGTGGTGGAAATGATAAAAAGGTGAAAGGGAGTTATGGTTATAGAGTGAGAGTTAATGTAAGCAAAACAAAGCTTATGGTCAATAGAAAAGTAAAATAAAATACAAAATCAAGAGTGGCTGTATGGTTTTTGTGGACGAGTTGAGATGATACATAGTAAGAATTGTAACATTGTTGTAAGTTGCTCAGGATTACAAAACATGTACAAAGTAGGACTCAAACGCTGAAATTATTACAAGGGCAAGTGGGGAAGAGAGGAAGGTTGAGAACATAAAAAAGAACTGGTGTGGTTTGACAGCAAGATAAAGACCAGAAAATTAAGGACATAAGTAAAAGGAGCTACAAATTGAAATAGCAACAAATTATATTTTTATAATAAAATATGATTTTATATAGTATATATAAAACTTAAACAATTAATTACATAGCTATAGATTCACTGTCAGTCGGCAGCTGGATTTTTGGAAACTTGCGGTAGTGATATTTTGTTTTGGCTAGGCAACTGACGCTGCCCACTTTCAGGGTAGAGAAGAACCAATGCGGCAGAGTTCAGTAGTTTATGCCCATTTCATCCATGAGGGGAGGATGGATGGCTTTCATTATGAAATTTCTTGGCAAGTATTTATGAAATCTAATTTTATAATAACAATATTTTTATATATGCAACTTACCAAGTAATTACATAACTGAATTCCACATTGTAGGAGGTGGGATACATGGATATACTAGATTATAATTCATATTACAGAATGAAAAGAAAAACCGAGAGTGCTGGCATTTAGTAAAATGCTTTTCGGTTCCTTATCTGTTAAGAAAGCAGCTACAGATTAATATTGCCTCTGAATGATGCTCATCTTGACTTGTAAGAAACGTGGCAGCAAAGCCAGGTATCGTCTTCTACAACAGTGGGATCCATTGCAGCTAAGAAAAAGTCTGTGGCTAGCAAGGTCTAAAAACACTATGTCCCCGCCCAGGGTGCAACACCAAAACACCAAAAAACCAGAATAAGGAAATCACCACCAAACCTCACTAAAAACCAATACCCAACCACTTAAAAGGACTGGAAGGTGCTCCAAGTACCTAGTAAGGCAGTCCCTGGTTATCGGCGGGGGTTTCATTCCCCGTGTGCGTGTGTGTGTCTGTGTAAAAACTGCCGTTAACCAAAACTCTGATTTATGGGACCTCTGTTAGGTATGTTATGGCACCATAACTCTATTATTGGCACTGATAACCCAAACTCGGCCCATTTTGGCACAATAAATCGACGATTCAAACACCCATAAAACCGGATTACTGATAACCGGGGACTGCTTTAACTTTCACTGCTAAAAATAAAGTCAGTCTCATTAAAGGTGAATGTGCCTCACAATAAGGTTCCTCAGAAAAAATGCCAAGGCATTTTTGGACAGAGGAAATGAAGGCTTTTAACTGGTACTTGGAGGGCCACGAATCTTCTCTGTATGTTAAAAGATAATACTTGAGAGCTCTGACTGGACATATTATTCTCTCTTCCTCTTCTGGTCCTATCAAGTCTGAAAGACTTCTAATCATGAAAGAGATTAGTATGTTACTTCCTTCGTTTATGTAAATATAACTCGAGAGCCCTGACAGGGCACAGGACTCTTTCATCCTCTCGTGACGAGAGAGAGAGGACGTGAAGCGTCCTCTTCTCTAAAGCTTCTTTAGGGGGCGCGAGTCCTTCCGAGAGCTCCAACCCCTGTATGGGGAGGACGCCTCGGAGGACGAGAAGCAATCCTTCAAGATTCGTGCACGTGCTCGATCTTCGGCAGCCTGGGAAGCGACAACAGGACCTGCCGAAAGGAAGCCAGATCAGCATGAAAAACCCGTAACCTTCCTTCGGCTTTTGACATGCCCTCTCCCTGGTTTCCTGGGAGTCCGACAGAGGTCTATGTCTAGAGGCGTTATGGGGCCGATCTGACGTTCCCTCCTAACGAGAGAGAGGACCGTGGAAGCGTCCTTTTCTCTAAAGCTTCTTAGAGGGCGCGAGTCCTTCCGAGAGCTCCAACCCTTGCGCGGGGAGGACGCCTCGGAGGACGAGAAGCAATCCTTCCAGATTCGTGCACGTGCACGATCTTTAGCAGCCTGGGAAGCGTCAACAGGTTCTGCCGAAGGGACGCCAGATCGGTGGGGAGCCCCCGTAACCCCCTTACGGCTTTGTTTCGACATGCCCTCTCCCAGAGTCCTGGGAGTCCGACAGAGGTCCAGGCCTAGAGGCATTATGGGGCCGATCTGACGCCCCCTCCACAACACAAGGGGCACTACACTTCACAACACTGATTGGAGAGCGAGCACTTTAGCCTAAGATTACTTGATGTAATCCTCTAGCAGACACTTCTACTAGGCCCGTAAGCCATACCACAGGGTTAGGCAAAATAAAAACTACAGGAGGTTAGAAGGTTCATTATTTCTAACTTCTGTTTACCTATCTATAGTTTTATCAAGATAATGTGGAGGAAAACTCCTGATTCTAACACGCTCTAAAATGCGTACATGAATCCTCCTTCTTCCGTAATCAGTCACACATTACACTAATTACATTGAACTTATGCAAAGAAAACATGTAAACGTCATATATACTAAGCGAGTGTCTACCGAAAGTTCCGGTAGCCTCACCTTACCATGCAGACAACAAAGTCTGAAACTAGGCTAACTAGCTTCAGACATCAAATGCAATGAAAAAATTTACGATAGCGTATGCCTAGCCACAAATCCAAGTTAATAATCGAAAGAATAATTAGGATACTTAAGCGGCTAACGAAGTTTTAAACAAAATCCTAGGCGGAGGTCTGTAAACAGTTGTTTACCGACCGGCGACAGAAAAAAATTTGAATAGAAAAATGGTGGGAATAGTTCCTGATATCCGCCTCCCACGGCGGGAATGGTTACTACCCCCTGGCCGCCCACTGCGTGTGCCGCGAATTTTTAAATTCTGTCGGACTTCAGAAAATACAGCTATATATATATCTGTCAGGTAAGTTTCATGAACAAACTCATTTTTTGCTAGGAATCCTAGGGTAAGTGAGCACATGGCATAACTGTGTGAAATATCAATCTTCTTATCCATTGCAGGAATTTCACTCACCCTCTTTGCAGTAGATAAGGCCACAAGAAATAAGGTTTTCCTTGCGGGTCTCTTAAAGAGGCTGAATGCAAAAGTTTAAAACGTGGCTCTGAAAACCATTTAAGCGCCACATCCTCCAAGTTCCAAGACAGGGATTTTCTCTTTCCGTTTAGATGTATCAAAGGATCTGATAAGATTGGGTAAGTCTTTGTTAGAAGAAAGATCCACGCCTCTATGTTTGAATACAGAGCCCAACACGGCTCTGTAACCATTGACTGTAGAAGTAGACAATCCCCTCAAAGACGCCAACAACTTACTCTCTTCTCGGACTACTTCTTCACCAGCTTCCTCAGAATGGCAGTCAGAACCCACATCCAAGGCGCCACTGGAGTGGCTGCTGAAGCAGAAGCAACAGAGATGCCAATACTGCGACAGCACTCGCATGGCCAGAGACTGGTACAACAGCAGGCACAGGCACGGACGAGACAGTCAGGAACACTATAGGAGGGAGGTAAAAGGGGGATGATACACTAGGAGGTTGTTCAACATAAGTCCCAGGGGGAGACAAGACAGCGTAACCTGTAGGAGGAGGAAACAGGAATGGATCTGCCCTTGATGTATGTGTCTCAGATGTCACCACCACTGAAGGTGTTACACTGGTAAAGATACAGTTGTCGTCCCAGCTGCAGATCCATGCGTCACAGAGGCAGATGCAAAATGTGCCATTAGGCTCCTGGAGCAAAGGAATACCAGGTAGTCCCACATTCAGCCATGCCTGCTGCAAGTCCCCAACTGCAGAGGCTGCCACACCTAAGGGAGCAAAAGTCGGGTTAGTAGAAGAAGTCTGCCTGCCTCAAGGGGGAAAGATCCCACCTCAGAGCGAGCAGAGGCTCCAAAGTACAACAACTCCAAGTCAGCAGCCCTACTCCCCCACTTCTAAACTTGATGAATCAAACGAACAGAGGAAGAAATTCCCCCCAAAGGAGAAACAGCAAGTCGAGGAAACTTACGAGGATGGAGAAAGGACAACGAAGGCTCGACCACCGAGTGGTCAGGGGCATATAACCCTCAGACGAATTCTTGGAAGCCTTCCCCTGAGATCACTTCCTCCCCTCATACCTTCCCCATTGGTCTGCTGACCAGGAGATAAAAGTATTGCAGGGGTTTGATCTATCACACGCATGACCTCGGCACCTTGTACACAGGGCATGAGGATCTACTTCCATTCGGGAGCAGAAGCTGCCACATTTCCTACCTACCACTCCAGGACAAATGTGCTGAGAAAATGGAGGGAGATTAGGCTTATGCAAGTCATGTGTTTGCATGTTGCTTTCAATAAATAAAACAAAAATGCAACCTAACAACACATTCACAAAACAAGGAAAGATCTCAAAAAATAGCAGAAAATCTCCAAACGACAACAATGGAGCAGAGAATGAAAGCATGTTTGTTCACCAAGGCGGCCAAAAACAAGGTGGAATGTTTATGTCCAGGACTCCCGACTACCGGACAAGCAGTTATTGCCTAAGTACCTAGTTAAATCTTCAACGGCCAAATTCCAGCATACGCTGAAATTAATTCCTCAAGTAAACATGTAAAGGACAAAGGGTTTGTATAATCATTTATAGGAACGACCTAATTGTTATTAGCTTACTAAATGATTCACCAGGCACAAAGAAAGAAATGGAGGGCTGCATTACAGTTAAAACAAAAAGGGTATGAAAAACTGAATTACAAGTATGAATAAGAGAAAAATGATATTGTTAGTATACAATAAAGTTTTGTACATACTTACCTGGCAGATACTATACTTAGCTTAGGTCTCTGACGTCACGACAGAAAAATTCAATAAACTCGCGGCACACGCTACCGGTAGGTCAGGTGATCTACCTTACCCGCCGCTGGGAGGCGGGTGTAAGAACCAGGCCCCCTTTCTTGTCAGGTTTATTTTCTTCCACCTGTCTCCTGAGGGGAGGCTGGGCGGGCCATCAATCGTATATATCTGCCAGGTAAGTATGTACAAAACTTTATTGTATACTAACAATATCATTTTTGTACATGAACTTCCCTGCCAGATATATACTTAGCTGATTGACACCCTTGGTGGAGGGAAAGAGACACATACTTACTTAGAAAGTGGGGACAACACATGTTGAAGGAATACATAATATAAACCTCTGGTTCTTACCTGATTTAGGCAGAAGACTTGATAGTTACTGTCTATTAGTCTGCGTTGCCTAAAGAGTCTCAGCGAGCGTGACCTATGGCTGAAAACAAAACTCTTTGGGTCTACCAATGGGAACTGAGTCCACTTACTTGGCAGAATCCAAGCAGGATCTGGTCAATGGGGATCAACCCGCTTACATGCCAGAGCCTATCACTACCAATTGCAAGGAGCCTCAAGCACAACCGATCACCTAACCAAATACTAACATTAGTATACGAAAGAAGGAGCTGCTCCTGCAAACCTCCTTCGTACAACCAAAAAACTCAAACTTAAAACTAACAGGGAAAAAGGATTAAAAAGGATGTGTTTCAGCTCCCTGCCCCAGCACTGAATCCGCCGATACGTAAGGGCCTAGCCCAAAACACTTATCATACGTAATCGATACGTCCCTTAGGTAGTGATTAGAGAAGACTGATTCACCACCTCCAAAAAGTGGCCTTCATAAGGTTTTGTAATGACAAATTCTTCTTGAAAGCCAAGACGTCGCGATGGCCCGTACTTCGTGCGCCTTGACTTTCAGAAGGTTAAACTGTTGCTGATTGCAAGAAGTGTGTGCTTCTCTAATAATATTCCTGATAAAGAATGAGAGTGCATTTTTAGATAAGGGCCTACTGGGGTCCCTTACAGAGCACCAGGGATTGCTCTCATTAGCGGCAAGTCTTTTCTTCCTCTGAAGATAATATTTCAGGCTTCTCACCGGGCAAAGAGATCTCTCCTCTTCTGTCCCAACTAAGGAGGATAAGCTTTTGATTTCGAAGCTCCTGGGGCCACGGCGAAGAAGGGTTTTCATTCTTGGCTAGGAAAGCCGGAAGAAAAGAGCAAACCGCGGAGCCTCCTTGGAAACCTACCTCACCTTCTAGAGCCTGCAGCTCGCTGACCCTCTCGCTGACGCTAACGCACAGAGAAAAATGTCTTCATCGAAAGGTCTCTGAACGAAGCAGCATGGGGAGGTTCGAACCTTGAGGACCCTCAGGAAGAGCAGCACGACATCAAAGATTCCAGCTAGGCACTAAGGAGGGAGGTTCTTTTAACCGTTTCAAACGATCTGATTAAATCATGGAGGTCCTTGTCCTCAGATATGTTTAATCCTCTATGACGAAAAACTGGAGGAAAGCATGCTCCTGTATCCCTTGATGGTGGAGACAACCAACCCGCATTTTTCCCTCAGAAGATAAGGAAATCTGCAATCGAGTCACAGAGGTACTGGGAGGAGGAAACTTTATGAGTACTGCACCAGCGTCGAAAAACATCCCACTTCGACTGGTAGACTCTAGATGTGGAAGGTCTACGTGCATTGGCAATAGCCCTTGCAGACTTTGCCGAAAAGCCCTTAGCTCTGACGAGACTCTTGATAGTCTGAATCCAGTCAGACTGAGAGCGGGGAGGAGGGTTTTGAAACCCTTGAAAACCTTTCGAAGTGGGGCTGTTTGAGCAGATCGACTCTTAGAGGTAGGGATCTTGGGACATCCACCAGCCATTCCAGTACCTCTGTGAACCAGTCGTGGGCGGGCCAGAACGGAGCTATCAACGTCATCCTTGTTCCCTCTGACGCTGCGAATTTCCTTAACAACGTTTCCCCTATAATCTTGAAAGGCGGGAACGCGGTAAAGATCCAGACTTCCTCCAATCCATCAGGAATGCATCTATTGCCACTGCTCTTGGGTCTGCAATAGGGGAGCAGTATAGATCTATCGCGCATTCCTGGAGGTCGCAAATAGATCGAGATGGGGCCTGCCCCACGTCCTCCACAGCTCCTGGCATACGTCCGCGTGCAGAGTCCACTCTGAGGGAAGGACTTGATTCCTTCTGCTTAGTAGATCCGCTCTGACATTTCTTTCTCCCTGTACGAACCTGGTGAGAAGCCTTATGTTTCCTTTCCTCTGACCACAAGAGGAGCGATCTCGCTGTCTCGTACAGTGGGAGAAAGAGTGAGTCCCCCCCTGTTTCCGAATGTAAGCCAGGGCTGTAGTGTTGTCGGAGTTGATCTGAACATATTTCCCTTTTACGAGGGGTTCGAAGAAAAAAAAAGGTCTGAGAGCTAACCAAATCGCTGTAGCTCCTTCTTGTTGATGTGCCAGGACACCTGATCCCCCATCCAGGTGCCTGACACTTCTCTCGACCCGAGAGTAGCTCCCCAACTTTGTCCGCAGCGTCTGCAGACAACACTAGGTTGGGGTTCCGAACTTGCAAGGAAAGGCCTTCCTTGAACAATAGAGGGTCTAGCCACCAACGTAGATCCTCTTTTATCTCTTGCGAAATCTTGAACGCAAAAGTCCAGACCTTGAGATTTCCGATCCCAGTTCCTCGTCAGGAAGAACTGTAGGGGTCTGAGGTGCAACCTTCCTAGAGAAACGAATTGCTCCAGCGAGGAGAGTGTCCCCAACAGACTCATCCACTCCCTCGCTGTGCATACATCTTTCTCTAGAAAGATTGCTACCTTCTCCAAACCCTCGGGTTATCCTCTCTGGGGACGGATACGCCCGAAAAACCTGAGAAGCCATCAGAATCCCCAGATAGATACGCTCTTGACTGGGGATTAGCTGTGACTTCTCGAAATTCACTAGCAAACCCAGAGAAGCTGCTAGATCCAACGTCACTCGTAAGTCCTCCAGACATTTCTCCTTGGATTTGGCCCCCCTGATAAGCCAATCGTCCAAGTAGAGGGAAATCCTCACTCCCTCGAGATGAAGCCACTGGGCAACGTTCTTCATCAGTCCTGTGAATACTTGGGGGGCCGTGGAAAGGCCGAAGCATAGGGCCCTGAACTGAAAAACGTTCCTCCCCACATGAATCTGAGATATTTGCGAGAAGAAGGATGGATCGGCACATGGAAGTAAGCGTCCTGAGGTCCAGCGACACCATCCAGTCCCGGGACGAAGAGCTGCTAAGACTGATGACGTCGTCTCCATAGCGAACTTCCTCTTCTTCACAAAGACATTCAGGGCGCTTACGTCCAGAACCGGTCTCCATCCTCCTGAGTTCTTGGGAACTAGGAACAGCGGTTGTAGAACCCCGCTGAAAGAGGGTCCTGAACCATCTCTATTGCCTCTTTCTCAACATCAGCTCTACCGCTAGAGCGAGGGCTTGATTCATTAGTGGGTCTTTGTATTTGGCCACCAGTGCCCTTGGAGTGGTGGTCAAGGGTGGTCTCGAAATAAAGGGAATGAGGTATCCCCTCTTGATGATCGCGAGGGACCAGTTGTCCGCCCCCTTTCGTGCCCAGACATCTGCAAAGTTCAGAAGTCTGGCACCCACAGTTGTCTGGAGGAGGACCCCCGAACTATTTCTTGGCCCTAATAGACCGGGAGAAGGTCCTTCCTCTTCTAGGTGGTCTCGAACCTCGGGAGGAAGAAGAGCGAGACGAAGGTCCTCCTCGAAAGGGTTCTTGCCTACTTTGAGCCTCTTTCTTCGTCTTCTGCTGAAACGAAGGTTTTGGAATTCTAGCCGAGCGAGCTAGCATATCCTGCGTCGCTTTCGCTGATAACGAGCTGGAGATATCGTTAATAGTCTTCTTGGGGAAGAGTTGCGGGGAAAGCTGTGAATACAGCAAGGAAGCTCTCTGTGCGTGAGAAACCGCCTTGGTAAGAAAAGAGCAGAAAACAGCCCTCTTCTTTACCACTCCTGCACCAAAAAGTGAAGCAATTTCCCCGGAACCGTCTCTCACTGCCTTGTCCATGCAAGACAGAACTGCGTGGAGGTCTTTCAGGCGAAAGAGTGTCTTGCTCTTTGAGTCCTCTTAGCCAACACTCCCAGGGTCCAGTCAAGAAAGTTAAAAACTTCTAAGACTCGGAACATTCCCTTCAGAAGGTGATCCAACTCGCTCATACCCCACGTCGTCTTCGCAGAATTCAGCGCCGAGCGACGTGCGGAATCGACCAACGAAGAGAAGTCCGAGTCTGCAGAAGAGGGAAGAGTTAGACCCAAAGGGCTCTCCTGGACTCGTACCAGAAACCCATCTTACCCGTCAGCTTGGACGGGGGAAAAAGAAAAAACTGTCTTGCCCTTCTCTTCTTTTGAAAGCAAACCAGTCGTCAAAGTTCTTCATAGCCTTCTTCATTAGACACTGTAGGCGTTTCATCTTAACGACTGAAGACTTCTTAGCCGTATTGGTCGTTGAAAATAAGGACGGAGGAGACGGAGGAGCAACGGACGAAAGAGACTCCCCAAAATCTTGCAAGAGGAGGTCTGTAAGTCTCTTATACGAAGAAACCGAAGCATCCTTGGGCAAATCTTCCTCCGAATCAGCAACAAATTCTACCGAAGAATGACGTCTAAAAGCTCTACTGCCCGGAGAGAGCTAATCCTTGGAGAGCGCCTGTTCGGAGAGCGCCTACTAGGCGAGCGCCTACTGGAGAAAAACCACCGGGAGAGCGCTTACACGGGGAGCGCCTACCAGGAGAGCGCCTACTTTGAGAGCGCCTCCCAGGAGAGAGCCTACTAGGAGAGCGCCTACTAGGAGAGCGCCTACTTTGAGAGCGCCTCCCAGGAGAGAGCCTACTTGGTGAGCGCCTGCTAGGAGAGCGCCTACTTGGGGAGCGCCTACTAGGAGGGCGCCTACAAGTGGAGGCCCGACTGTCCGGCGGAAAACAGATTCTAACTCCACAGAAGAGCGTCTGGATAAGGGAGAGCGCCTATCAGGCTCTCTGCGCCTGCCATCCTCACTACGCCTGCCAGGCTCTTGACGCCTGCCACGGGGAGAGAAAACATCCACAGATGAATCCCTGTCAGAACGCGCGGCGCTTACAAGGCTCTGAGCGCCTATACATCGGGCGGGAGTGATCTAACGGAGGAGAAAACTTCCGTTGCCGCCTACCAGGCTCTTGGCGCCTACTAGGCTCTTGGCGCCTACTAGGCTCTTGATGCCTACTAGGCTCCCGAGCGTCCGTCAAAAGGAGAGTGGCCACCACCGGCGAAGAACTCTTTCCTTCGCTCCTGACGAAAACGAGGCTCTTTGACGTCTGTCAAGCTCTTGACGCCTAACTGAAGAGGAGCGGAAATCCTGAGGAGAGAGCCTGTCTGGCTCCTTACGCCTTACATGCTCACAACTCTTGCTGGGAAGAGAGGAGAGCCTACTCGGAGAAAGATCCCGAGCTCCAGCCTGCACTCTGACCTCTACTAACAGGCTCAAAAGCTCTTCTAGCCAAAGGAGATTTAGCCGAAGGAACGTTTCTTAGACTTCTTCACCGGAAGTGAGGCGTCCTTCCGACGATGAGAAGTCCCGGCAATAGACTCCGCTAAAGCCGCAATCTGCGCCTGCAGACCCGCCAGGATACGCGCAGGAGATCTCTTAAACTCCTCTACAGGGGACGAAGTCCGAGAGCGAACAGGAGAAGCGTAACCGGACGAAATCTTGGTTCTCTTGCGTTCCACTTCTGGCTCTTCCGCGAAGGATTCGGGGCTGGAAGGAAGGGCGCAAGGATCCTTCCAGGGCCTCTTGAGAGGGCGAGACGACTCCGATGCGCTCCATCTACGCTGAGGAGAAGGCGACGAAGATGACGAGAAGCACTGGCGCAATAACTCCTTCTTGGTTCGATCCAAGGCAGCCTGGGAACGAGCAACAGGAACTGCCGAGGGGACGCCTGACCGGTGGGGGTTCTCCTAACCTTCCTGCGGCTTTCGACTTTCCTCCTCCACTGGGTCTGGGAGTCTGGAAGAGGTCTAGGCCTGGAAGCGTTATGAGCCGGTCAGACGCACCCTCCACTGCACTAGGGGCACTGCACTGATCACTTGCACTATCATCACTCTTTACCTTGTCGAGAGCGAGCGAGGCTCTCCTTACTCCTGATCGAGGCTCTCCCAGAAGCAACTTCCGGAAAAACGAATCTTCGGGTTCAAAGCTGGGCGCAGGGGCTGAAACTGGAGAAGGAACTACTTCTACTACAGGATTCTCAGCGTCACTTCACTCACCCTCGATCTACTAGAACTCTTTGAAGAAGCCTTGCGCACCCTATCCTTCTCTAACTTTTTCTCACATAAGAAGAGAGAGCCTTCCAACCATCCTCATCCAAATTCTCACACTCTTTGCAAGGGTTAATAAAAGAGCATTCATTCCCTCTACACGACTCACATACCGAGTGAGGATCTAATGCAGCTTTAGGAAGCCTAACTTTACATTCCTTCTCTGAACAAACCCTAAATAAACTAGGTTTCTTAACTTCAAAATCATCCATGATTATAATATGTAAGAGAAATCCAAAAGAAAAATCCAAAAACACAGTCCAAAAAGCGTATGCCAAGCCAACAAACAAAGGGTACTTCACCAAATCCAATCGTCGGCAACGAGAACGAATTTTAACTATCTAAAGGACCTGAACAAACAGGTGTTGTCAGCCGGTCGACCAGAAAAAACAATAATCTGACAAGAAAGGGGGATGGGACTGGTTATTACACCCGCCTTACCGTAGCGGGCGGTGGGTAAGGTTAGATCACCTGACCTACCGGTAGCGTGTGCCGCGAGTTTTGAATTTTCTGTCGTGACGTCAGAGACCTAAGCTAAGTATATATCTGGCAGGAAGTTCATGTACAAAACATGGTTTTAGGATGAAGAAATTAACAGAAAACAAAGAGCAAATTATAAATCAGATCATCTGGGTGAATTGCAAACAAAAAGGCATATAAAATACAAAATAAACATTGAAAAATGAATTATGCATGCAATGGCAAAAAACTAAAATAGAAAGCAATTTATAAACTTTAACAAGTTCAACAAGTAAATGCAATATCAATAATATGCCAAACACCTAATTTATAAAATTCAAGCCTCAATAAAATTCTACAAAATTAAACTTAAAAATGGTAACCAATGGTTACTTGCTTTCACCATACGTATTTCATAATCATGAGAAAAAAAAATATCAGACTTACCGATGAGCCTTTCGGTTCTGATTGTGATTGGTATGATTCTTTGACTTGGCCATGTTTATTTATCTGTAAAGAAAAAAAATGCATGAACACTTTTGCCTAATAGAATTACATGACAAAATATGCACATCTGAAAATTGTAACTACATCTGCAAAATCAAAATTGCAGAGAAGGTTGGTAAGCCGCAAAACACAGCTTCATGCCTATCTGACCCGACTACTATAACAAGGCCTATGACACTAGTATCTTGGTCTGACCTCCCCAGAGAGAGAGAGAGAGATGAGAAGAGAGTGAGAGAGAGAGAGAGAGAGAGAGAGATAGAGAGAGAAGAGAGAGAGAGATCAGACCACCCCAGTTAGAGAGAGAGAGAGAGAGAGAGAGAGAGAGTGAGAGAGAGAGAGAGAGAGAGAGAGAGAGAGAGAGAGAGAGAGAGAGAGAGAATGTTATGCAACTGTTGTACAGTTAAATTCATGCTTTAAAGTGATTTCATTTGGCAGTCTCTACTTATCATAAATTCTAAGATATTTGCCCTTAAGAATAATTGCATAATTTAATTCATGTATATTATCCCTTTTTTTCAACCAAATTTACCCGAACAAAAATTACAGATAACTGTATTTGTAAAGTACATACAATCAACTGTTTCCAACATTTTCGTACATCTGGCTGCCGAAAACCATAGAGGAATGACTACGGATAAGTGGATTATATACATTTTTTTTTTTTTTGGCTTTTTTGTTTTGCTAGCACTTTTCATTGATTTCAGTCTATATTAGTATTTTTGAATTTCTTTAATAACCGTATGCCAGAAATAAATGTAACCTTTCATGTTGCATGCTAAGATTGGCAAAATCACCCCCCGATGCCACATTAGTGGGAGGCTTCACACATACACGATTCATTATTATAAACTGTTTCCATGAATTCTAGTTGTCATAGTAATGCAATAATGATAAAATTGCTTTAATAATTATGTATATACTTCCAATACATAGCGTAATTTCACCAATTTCAACGTTTTGTGTGTAGTCTTATACCCAGTTTGGAGGGTCAACACATACCGAATGGCAACAGAGAGAGAGAGAGAGAGAGAGAGAGAGAGAAAAGAAGGCGAAGGAACGAAGGAAAGGGGTGGCGGTGGAGGGGGGGGGAGAGGGTAGGTGGAGCTTTATACGCGTGTTCGTATCCATTTCTGCATAATGGAGTTTTTGTCTATTGGTACAAGGACAAGAGGTCGTTATTCTTTACGATTAGTGATTCACGATACCCTTATAAATTACGGCACTGGGTGTAATGCACTACACAAAATCTCGTTCTGATAAGAGTGTTCGTTACAGAAATAGGTATTGCCCAAAAACGTGCTTGCACTGCCTCTGAGACCCATAGTAGGTATGCTGCTGAGTTGTCAATCAAGTTTTTTTGTAATCAAGTACCTATTTTTACAAAAAAAGCTATTGAATAAATTTGTATTTTTCTCAATCAAAACATATGCCCCTCAATGCTAACTTTCCTCTTTTAACTACTTTCTGGTCATTGCAAATTCGAAACCCATAATTTTTTTATTGTGCGAAAACATAGGCGCATCGACCGGAAAACGATTTGCGTCACACTACGGCGATAATCTGGCAGTAAAACATCTTCATATATCCAAAAAAGTAAAATAATGAAGATATATATGCGCATTACGATTATACCAATTACATGAAGAGCTGATAATCTGCATGAATAACTGGTAAACTGTTCTGCAAGAAAGTTGAGTAAAGCAATTATTTACAATAGGTACAAAAGTCAAGATGTCGTGACGTCATAATACAGGACTTGAAAGAATGTTCGAATTCCAAAAAATAATTACTCAAATTTGAGTCAGAATCGAGTTACTTTTTCAATAACGAATATTTTCAAATTAATCATCATAAATATGTAAAATATTGATGTTTTACTATTTATTTAAAAAATTATCGAAGTGCACGCTTCGTCGTCGTCTTCTACAAAAAACAGTTGTTTACTCGGTGAGGAAAAGTTTTTCCGTTTGTTGTGATAAAAGTGCCCCCAGCGTCTGTGGGCACAAGTGGTGTGCGGATTTATCTCAGGAAATGGTTAGTTTTTGACACAAGCGACTCCACGTAAAACATCAAGATGGCGTCAATCTTCTAAATACCTCGAGTTGTAAGTAAAAATGTTGAACGCGTTTTGGTGAGATTTGCACTACGTTTGAGACCGTTTTCAGTACCCTCTGTTTAAATCTTAAAATTTGGCCTTAATTTCTAACTTAAGATTAAAATACTTACTTCGCAAAGGAGAGTAGAGGTCTTTAGCTCCGTTTCTCACCAACAAGTCGCGACTGATGCCCATCTCCGGTGTCAGGACGCGTTATAATGTACTTTTCGGAGGGTGGCAAGCATTGATTGTAGGTGGCCTGTTTGGCCTGCCATGGTGTTTTACCCTAATCATAAATATGTAAAATATTGATGTTTTAATAGGCTATTTATTTAAAAAAAATTATCAAAGTGCACTCTTCGTCGTCGTCTTTTACAAAACAGTGTTTACTCGGTGAGGGAAAAGTTTTCCGATTGTTGTGATGAAAGTGCCCCAGCGTCTGTGGGTACAAGTGGTGTGCGGATTTATCACAGGAAATGGTTAGTTTATTGACACAAGCGACTCAGTAAACATCGAGATGGCGTCAATCTTCTAAATATTTAGAGTTGTAAGTAAAAATGTTGAATGCGTTTTGGCGAGAATTGCACTACATTGGACACTGTTTTCACTACCCTCTGTTTACATCTTAAAATTTGGCCTTAATTTCTAACTTTGGGGAAATTACTTTGAAAGGAGAGTAGAGGTCTTTAGCTCCGTTTCTCACCAACAACAAGTCGCGACTGATGGCCATCTCCGATGTCAGGGCGCGTTATAATGTACTTTTTTGGGGATTGCCTACGCTGATCGTACATGGTCCACTCTGGACCCTACGGTTTTCTACCCTACTAGTAGGTATATCTGCTGCCACTTTTTGATATACCTAGCTAAGCATCTGATGAAATAAACATTTTTTCTGCTTACAGAAGCAGAGATTGACGATTTGGTCGTGACTTAGTTAATTAGAACAAGTAAACTGCCTAGCCTAAGTGGACTACAGGTAGAATTCTCATGCAATGATTCAGGAAGTGTTTAACAGCGCACGATTCCATGCTATTTAACATTTTCCAACGCTGAAAGTAACTTCAGAACTATAAAAAACATACACCACATAAATAAATTTTCACACAACACCACACCACAGGGAGAATGTTATGGCACAACAGACATTGACTCGCCTTAGTTTGCCTTAATATAGCAACGCTTTCCTTACATAAACCCAGCTCTATCTATAAAATATCAGCAGTTAAGGAACCATAGCGTCATTATAATATAAACCAAAACAAAAATGAAAATAAAGTATCCAGATGTTTCTGGATTAAAAAGTATATTACAAGAACCTGTGTACCTACCAGCAAAGACGCTGTTACGGAGGGTAGAAAAGTTACTGAAGTAGTAGTAGTAGTAATAATAAAGCTCAGCAGCGTTGATTCGGTGCGCTGTGGAAATAATACCTATACATCGGCACTTCTAGCCTTTCCCAACTGTCAAGAGACAAATAAAAGATTCAACAATGTATGATAGAGAGACCACTTGCAAGCACTAAGGCTACCTAAGGGAGATACATGGGGGAAAACTTAGAGTCTGATTAGTACAGAAGAGACGCACAATACCAAAATCAAGCCTCCGTAACCAAATCATTAATATTAAACTAAACAAACAGAGGCACAAGTAAATTAGGACGAGATTCGAAACTGCTACTTTCGCAGATCTTGACTAATATTACTGCTAACGAATAGAAGTCCATGAGATTTCAGAAGTCCAAAGTGAAGAATGTGAGATGTGAAATATTAGCGGACGTTACGAGGATGCTTATGATTATAGTTGCAAATAAAATGAGATCTCACCACCATTAAAGGGATAGAGCGAAAGCTGTAAAACATTAGAGATTAAGGGGATTAGATACAACTGGCATTCGATATTAATTCGCATGCGTTGCAAGTAAAATGTGAATTTAAAACATTCAAATGGGTGGAAATGGAACATTTGAACTCATATACAGTGTTCAATTCAGTGGAAGTTTAAATGTTTTGATGCCTTTGAAAAATCTGGCCGGAGATTGTCTCCAGACTTTCCCTCGCTCAATTTTTTAAAATGAAATTAAATAATCAATAGGTTACTGCAATCGCTGCTACTATCACTATCATAAGGCATTATTACAACAACGTTAAATATACATTTTTTCTCAGAATATTTCCTTTCCACTTGCCTAACATCAATGCACTATAAATGTTTTTTTTTTCTTTTTTCTTTTTCATGTCTCTTTAATTCTTTGCCCCAGACATTTACCAGATGTTTAAAAATAATTTTGCTAACATTTGTTCTTCATGTTCACCTTATCTACTGGCCTGCAATTTTTACAGGCAACGTCTTCAAAGGAAGTGATGTTTTGGTGATTGAGAAAAAGGAAGGTCCCAGAAAAGTTGGCTAGGCTGGTCGAGATGATGATATCAAAGAACGAGCACAAAAGTAATAATGACAGTTGGGGAAACAGAAAACTTTGAAGTTAGTGTTGGATTAGGCCTACATCAGGGGTCAGCATTAAGCCCATTTTTATTTGTGCTAGTCATGGGTGTGTTAAGTGAAGAGATCAGGAATGGAGAGCTGTAGGAGTTATTGTACGCCAATGATCTAGTGATACCTGTCGAAAATGAGGAAGACCTACTGAGATGGATTGGAGGATGACAGAAATCTTAAGAGGGCTGTCTTAAAGGTTAATATGAATAAAACAGAGATCTTGGTGAACAGCAGAGAGGATAAAAGCAGAATAGTAATTACAAGAAAGAAGAGGCTCGATCATAAAATAGGTGGAAAAGTTTAGATACTTAGGGTTTACCTTCAGCCAAGAGAGAGGGTGTGAGACTGAAGTTGACACTTGACAGTAAAATAAAAACTGTATGAGGGAAGATAGAGAGGGAGCTGCTTGATAGATTAGAAAATTACGAAATAACAAGAAGGCCAGGCTTAGTAAAGATTACAGAGGTGATAAGAGAGGCCTGATCGAGATGGTACCTATAGGCATGTGTTGAGGATGGATGATGCGGAGGGAGTTTGAAGAGGGCTTGGGAGGAACCTGTTAGAGGAAGATCAAGAGGGAGACAGAGTATGAGATGGCGAGATAAAGTAAAGGAGGATATGGAGAGAAGAGGTTTGTCGGAGGATGATACCTTTGATAGAAGGCAGTGGAGAAGACGCATAGGGCAACCGACCCCTTAATGTAGGGATGACGGTGGGAAAGAAGAAGACCTATACATATGAGAATTTTCATGTTAGGTTCGTCACGATAAAGGACTGTATTCAGAGATCATTTTACTCCCGTTATCACCGTTATCATTTCTCATATCAAGGAAAACATAAAAGAATAACTGAACGTGGAAAAGAGAAAACTAAAGAAGTTTAACATACATGTGAAAATAAGATATATGAAAGGGGCAGTGACTTTTAAGGGAGAATTACGGCTTTGCTTCAGTTTATAAGTGTCTTTAACATTAATGTTACTGACATCACGACACAAACTCTAGTCTATAGAGCTAAGGCAGCATGAAAGAGGCAGAACGTGTGCATGAAACTGTCTGAATTACATAATTATCGCTGTGTTATTAACAAAAACTGATACTCCATCTAGTAAAATTTAACTTCATGGCTAGCAGTCAGTGCTTATGGTATTATAAAATTGACTGTATTCCCATTGAAGGATGGAATCTTCTCGAAAACAAAATGGTAAATTAGGGAGGTGAATGCTTTATCAAAATGTGTAATTCGAGAAATACATTCTCATGCCATCAGTTTCAGTTTTTTAACGTCTTTTGTGTTAATTATTGACTTATAGCCAACTCAGCAAATGTGATTGCACACCGTTTCCTTATACCGGGTGAAGGCGAATGCTTTACAGCTAGAGGATGTGGTGTTCACGGAAACGTCGCAGTCTTTGAGGATCATTTTTCTACGATCTTTAAAAGTACTTCATCTTCAAGCAAACCTTAATTTAGCCATATTTTCTTGTTCAAGTACATTTGGAAAGCAGTGACGCAGTAGTGTAATGTATATTATTACTGCAGGTTTAGACCTTTAGTTGAATTATAACGGTAGTATACAACAAATTACAGTAGCCGGATCGTTATATTGTTTTAATTCCTGTATAGTAATGTCACATTAAGGGATGGGCTATAAGTTATCACTTTCCCATGCACATCATAGTTATCTTTATCATTCCCTATCTCTAATTTGAAATAAGGCTTTGTTGGTTTTATTTCCTAAGAGCATTAAATTAGCACGTGTGAAATTAGGATATTATTAGAGGAGCAAAATTTCGTCGGAATACAACAGCATTCAGTTGTTTGATGCATTACACTCAACCTTACGGTCTTTAGTCTTTATCATTTGGTTCTGTATTATTTGACAATTGTATATTCTTGTAAATGGATACAATGATTTGCATGCTCCGGTAATTTTTGTTCCTGGGTTTCCTTGAAATGCTTTGTTTTATCAAGGTTCCTTAATGAAGTTTCATTGTCGAGTGTAGGACAGGGTTTGTGACTAATGTCTGCCGCCAATAGACGTAACGTTTATGTAGCCATTAGTATTAAGTGGACATGTTTGGCTTATATCCAGGCACTGGGACACTAAGTGAATATGACAATGGTAATTGGGAAGAAATAAATGTATTAGGAATTGAAATTAGGTATGCTAATGTCTACTTTCAGTTTGGCTTCTAATAGACGTGGTTTTGTTTGTTTGTATGGTGTTTTTACGTTGGTTGGAACCAGTGGTTATTCAGCAACGGGACCAACAACGGCTTTACGTGACTTCCGAACTACGTCGAAAGTGAATTTCTATCACCAGAAATACACATCTCTAACACCTCAGTGGAATGACAGAGAATCGAACTTACGACCATCGAGGTGGCAGGCCAAGGCCATACGGATCACGCCACTGAGGCGCTTAATACAAGTGGTGGGACAGTGGGTCTTTTTGGCGTCATGCTTTTTCCACAAGGACGTTGCTTAGGTTTGCATTCAGTCAACTTTGCAATGCTAAAGTCACCGGAGCCTTAAAGGGGTGAAAATTTGTCTAAATATTAAATTCTCCAATTGATAAAAATCTTGAAGGGGTGAAAATGGTCTAAATATTAAATTCACCAAATTACTGATAACAGTTCTTTTAACATGTATCCAAAGTTATTGGATTCTAGAAGACTACCTTGAACCTCCTGAAATTACATTTTTGAGTTGCTCGTTTATAATATATATATATATATATATATATATATATATATTATTAATATATATATATATATATATATATATATATATATAGATATAATATATATATACACGTACATACATGATATATAACCCTCTTCGAACTATTTTCAAAATGTGTAAATTTGTTTCTGAATGATGCACACAAAAATAGACTACAAAACATGTGCATGACAGGAAAAAAAAAAAAAAAAAAAAAAAACTAGCCTTAGCGTAACTGTGTAACCTATGAAATACAATTGCACAACTTCAAATGGTAGTTGTATCAGGCCATACTATCCAAGTTCCCATCTCAAGTCTTCATGGCGGCCTCGGGAGTGTGAAGAAAAGATCCAAATGTCTCTCTTATTGTGCAAATAAGGCTATCGAAGACTCCCTTCCATTTCTTTTAACAATAAGACTAAAAGAAATATCTCATTATAATTTAAATGAACGCGTTTCATACTATTTTAGTAATCTTATATGGGAAAACAATCAAGACGGGACAGGGCTTTTTTCTTAACGCACTGCCACATCTGCCTCTACCGTGGCCAAAGGCGGTCAGGAGGAAGACAGTTATAGCTTTGGGTCTATGGCATTTCATGAAAGGATCTCTACATATTGTCAACACAAGGAACAATGGATATCTCCCCCCAACCCCCCCCCCCCAAAAAAAAAAAAAAAAAGCGCCAGTCCTGTGTCTAAGCATTTCCACAAAGAAACCCCAGGAGAAATTTCCACTGCACAGACTGATCTTCAAATGGGTTTTTTGGGCAACCGTGAGCCAACCTCGACATAATAGGTAAATTGGAGAGAGAGAGAAGTTAGCTCTAGTCAGTCGTTTACAAATCAAAACCAGGAAATTCCAGAGGATTACAACAGGTCGTCTTTGGATGAAACGGGAATCCACAGAGATGTTCCTTTCCCTACGAGACCAGAAGTTTTTTTTTTATTTTTTACCAAGCTAGAATTAATTTGATTTCTCGTGTGTTTCGGGGGGTTCAATACTTTGGATAAGTTTCTGGGGTCTTTGACTGAAGTAACACATCAAAGAATTACAGCTGGCGAGTACGAACTTGATTGCCAAGACAGTAAAATCCGCAAACCTCACTGAAGAACTGATGTCAAACTAAAGTTATTCCTATGTTAAGTAATATTTATAGAAGAAATAAAGTAAGCAATTTACAAGATTTGTTCCAATGTCAAGGGCGATACCAAGATGGGAAAGATGAGCCTTATTTGTCCTGTTGGAATACTTTTAGACAATGGATTTTTTTTTTTTTTTTTTTAGTTTTTACGTGGCTTGGAACTAGTGATTACTCAGCAACGGGATGATCAACGGCTCCAAGCGACTTCCGAATCACATCGAGAGTGAACTTCTGTCACCAGAAATACAAATATCTCACACCTTAATGGAATGCCTGATATTCGGACTCGCAGCCACCAAGCAAGCAGGACAACTCGTACCTATACATATATATGAATAAAGATCGATTACAATATTTTCAAGGAATATTTTGTGTATTGGTGAGAGAGAGAGAGCAGGAGACGAGGAGAAGGGCGAGAGGAGAGAGAGAGAGAGAGAGGGAGAGCGAGGAACGAGAGAGAGAGAGAGAGAGAGAGAGAGAGAAAATTTCATTTTCAATTTTATAACTTGCAATTTTTGTCTGGCTCTTTTACTTTAAAAAACATTAACTTAAAATATTAAGCAAATCAATAAAAAAATACCAACGGTCACACTATGGTCACGAGTTTACAAGCTTTGTATCGTGTCTTTTGAGGTCCTGTATGTAATATCTTTTAAATAAACTACAAAGCAGTATCTTTTATTATTTTCCTGATCTCACCAAGAACTTTGGGCAAAAAATTTCCTTTTTAGATAATAAAATCCCATTTTTTTAATTTTTTTTTTTATTTTCCCCTAAGATTTTAGTACAACTATTCAGTTGGTACAGGTGCTGGTGCAGGGGTGGGCACTTGCA
This sequence comes from Macrobrachium nipponense, assembly GCF_015104395.2. NCBI lineage: Eukaryota > Metazoa > Arthropoda > Malacostraca > Decapoda > Palaemonidae > Macrobrachium > Macrobrachium nipponense. The sequence goes on from NC_087205.1 coordinate 68,922,128, forward strand.
CTGCTACAGGTTTCTCCATCTTGTTCTCTGAATGAGGCTCGGTTGGCAAAACTTCTTCCTTGGGCTCAACAATGTTGATGTGATCTGGGAGAGGTGTTCGAGGACCATTCTTACCAGTTGGGTCCCACGGCAACATAATCTTTACCTTAATACCCAGCACACCTGCAAGATGTGGTAAGCTAGTTATATCCACAACAATAAGAGCAACATGGAAATAAACATCTTCCCCCCCTCCTCCAATTCAATCTTACCAAAAGTTGAAAACCCATTTGACAAGCAAGAGGTTAGTTTGTGTGTTCATTAAATTTGGGCAAAAACTCTAAAGTTACCTTGACGTAAATGAACATGACGAACAGCAGTATCCACATAATGCCTGCGTGGTTCTCCTGAATGGATCATGAGACCATCTGTGAACTTCATGCTCTTGGCTCTCTGACCTCGAAGTTTACCCGAGACGACAACTTCACAGCCCTTTGCGCCAGACTCCATGATGAAGCGGAGGACACCATAACATGCTCTGTAATGGAAAACAAATTAGTTGCATTTTAATTACTGAGCATGCTGTCTATTTTCCACAAGAAATGACACTCAAAGTAAATCCCAACAAAATAGACCACTGAAAAAAAAAGAAACCTTTAACTTTCATGAAAAAAAGAGAGACAAAGACATACATATACAATCTGGTCATAAACCAGATAAAAGGAATTTTGATTATTAGGTGTTTAATAGATACTTGAATAAAAATCAAGCCTTTAGGGAAAATTTTTAACCAATGTTAAATCAAAATGGGAAAATGCAAAAATATTTTTCCCAGCTATAAAATAATAATAATAATAATAATAATAATAATAATAATAATAATAATAATAAATAATAATAATAAAAAAAAAAAAAAAAAAAAAAAAAAAAAAAAAAAAAAAAAAAAAAAAAGGATTCGGGGTAGGATATGATAATGATGTCAGGTTTATGCACCTAGGAAATTTTTTTTATGCACTTCAAACCTTAGCCTTTTACACATGACCCACTCCTTAAGTGGAAGTATTGCTGCGTCACTGATAGACTGTCTGTTGGTCTCACTTGTATAGGTTAATGGAGAATGGCTATCTAACATATACAACCTGGCATTTCTGATGCAAAAGGCTGGTGAGGGACTGTGCCGCAGAGCCAGTTCATTAGTATCTTCTATCTTTGTGTAGAGGAGATGAGAGGCGATGGAACCTGTAAATAAACCAACTGCTCTCATTTTAAGGATAACAAACTGAGTTCCATCCTCCAACTGTGGTAAATGGATCCAAAGCTCTTGTATGCCAAGAAAGGTCACACAATTTGCCGAGAAGCCACCGAAAGTCACATAAAGCTGAAAACAGACATTCCACAAACAGCAAACGGTTACTGACCCTGACTCAGTATCGGGACACTACTTTTTTGTAGACTACTGGTATGGCCCTCTCTCTGAGAGCAAAAGCTGGATTTGATTGAGAAAGCCATGGAGATTCACTGATCTTAAGGATTGCAAACTGATGCATCTAAAAAATCATATAGTACATCCCCAAACCAGACAAGGTCCGAAAATGATATTGTCATGTTACAATAAAGTTTTATACATACTTACCTGACAGATATATATTAGCTATAGACTCCGTCGTCTCCGACAGAATTTCAAATTTCGCGGCACACGCTACCGGTAGGTCAGGTGATCTACCGCCCTGCCCTGGGTGGCAGGACTAGGAACCAGTCCCGTTTTCTAATCAGAATTCTTCTCTTCCACCTGTCTCCTGCGGGGAGCTGGGTGGGGCCATTAATCGTATATCTGCAGGTAAGTATGTATAAAACTTTATTGTAACATGACAATATAATTTTTATACATTCAACTTCCTGCCAGATATATACTTAGCTGATTAGCAACCCATTGGTGGTGGGTAAGAGACAGCTACTACTGAAATAGACAGGTAAACAACATATGTTGTAGGTATTAATAAACCTTGGTTCCTACCATTATTAGGCTGAAGACTTCGCGGTCTACTGCCTTGGAGTCTGCTTAGCCTCAACCGAGCCTCAGCGAGATATTGATCTATGGCTAAGAGTTCTTGTGGGTCTGCCAATGGGGATCTTATCCACTTACTCGGCAGAGCCTAAAGGCCTTTGTCATTGGGTGCTATTTCCACTAACATGACAATACACCTTGCAAGGAGCACAACACCGATCCGATCACTGATCCTAACATCCATGTTAGTTCTAAGATTGCAAGGAGTTATCCCCAAACTCCTTACAAACAACCAAAAAACTCGAAACATAATTACACTTTCATTTTTACAAAATATCAAAAAAAAAAAATTTTTGTACTCCCCTACTAGCCATACATACCCTTGATCCCCTACCAGCAATGACACTATGCTCCCGTGTGACATCAGTGAGCTTGCTAATAGAAAACCAAGCACATATCTGACAAGTGGGTTTATGTACGATAAAAAACACATATTTAAGGATCAGTCTTTGCTCCAAGACCCAGCACTGTATCTGCTGATACAAATGGACCTAGAGAGAAGCACTTCTCATAGGTCACTCTCACATCCTTCAGATAATGAGATGCAAACACTGAATTGCACCTCCAATACGTAGTCTCAATGATATTTTTTAAGAGAGATATTCTTTTGGAACGCCAAGGATGTTGCTACTGCTCTCACCTCATGGGTCTTGACCTTTAGAAGACCGAAGGATTCCTCCGAGCAGTTCTTGTGAGCGTCCGTAATTACGCTTCTCACAAAGAAAGCTAAGGCGTTCTTGGACACGAGTCTTTTGGGGTTCTTCACCGCACACCAAAGACCTTGTTGACAAGCTCCCATCTGTTCCTCTTCCTCTCTAAATAAAATTTAAGAGCTCTCACTGGACAGAGAGACCTCTCTATCTCTCTGCCTACGAGGTAGATAGACCTTTAACTTCAAAGCTTCTGGGCCAAGGTTTTGACGGGTTTTCGTTCTTCGCCAGAAACATTGTCTTGGAAAGAACAGATGGCAGCATCTCCTTTGAACCCCACTCTGGAATCTAGAGCGTGCAATTCGCTCGCTCTTGGCTGTAGCGAGAGACAACAGGAATAAGCATTTCCTAGTGACGTCGCGGAAGGAAGCCAGATGTAAAGCTCGAATTTATCCGATGAAAGGAATTTCAGGACCACGTCCAGATTCCAACTAGGTGTTCTAGGAGTTGCTGCTTTTGAAGTTTCAAAGGATCTAATTAGATCGTGTAGATCTTTGTTGTCTGCAATATCTAGCCCTCGATTTCTAAATACTGAAGACAGCATGCTTCTGTATCCCTTTATTGTTGAGACAGAAAGGTGTGATTCCTCTCTCAGAAAGAGGAGGAAATCGGCAATATTCACTATAGAGGTACTGGAGGAGGACAGCTTCTGACTCTTACACCACCTCCTAAAGACTTCCACTTCGATTGGTATACTCTTCTCGTCGAAGCTCTGCGGGCTCTAGCGATAGAGCCCGCAGCCTTGCAAGAAAAGCCCCTCGCTCTGACAAATCTTTCGATAGTCGAAAGGCAGTCAGAGTGAGACCTGGGAGGTTGTGATGAAACCTCTCGAAGTGGGGTTGTCTGAGTAGATATGTTATTGTTAGTATACAATAAGGTTTTGTACATACTTACCTGGCAGATATATACTTAGCTATACGTCTCTGACGTCACGACAGAATTCAAAACTCGCGGCACACGCGACAGGTAGGTCAGGTGATCTACCTTACCCGCCGCTGGGTGGGCGGATGTAAGAACCAATCTCCCTTTCCAGCCAGAATTTTCCTTCCACCGGTCTCCTGAGGGGAGGCTGGGCGGGCCATCAATCGTATATATCTGCCAGTAAGTATGTACAAAACCTTATTGTATACTAACAATAACATTTTTGTACATGAACTTTCCTGTCAGATATATACTTAGCTGATTGACACCCTTGGTGGAGGGAAAGAGACAGCAATATAAATATGGAAAAAAGGGGAAAAACAACACTAGTTGTAGGATGTAAAAACAACCTTGGTTCTTACCTGTTTAGGCAGAAGACTTCGTAGTTACTGTCTATGAGTCTGCGTTGCCTTAAGAGCTTCAGCGAGGGCGTGACATACAGCTGACAGACTCTTTGGGTCTATCAAAGGGATTGGTTGTCCGCTTACTTGATAGAATCCGAGCAGGATCTGTCAACGGGGATTCGCCCACTTATATGACAGAACCTAACCACTATCATTGCAAGGAGCTCAAACATACACCGATCACCTAACCAATCTAATCATTGTTAGCACTACGAAATAAAAAACATGCCTACCCGCATGTTCTTTCAAACAACCAAAAACTTACAACCTAACAAGGGGAAAAATAATACTACTAAGGATATGTCTCGGCTCCCTGCCCCAGCACCGAATCCGCCGATACGTACTGGGCCTAACCCGAAGCACTTTTCATACGTAATTTTGACGTCTCTCAGATAGTGGTTTGCAAAGACTGAGTTTGCAACGCCAGAATGTTGCCTTCATAATATTACTCAGGGATATGTTTTTGTTAAAAGTCAATGACGTGGCAATAGCTCTTACCTCATTGAGCTTTGACCTTAAGAACTTTGTATTGACTTTCCTCACATATCGCATGCGCTTCTTTCACCAGGCTTCTGATAAAGAAAGAAAGCGCATTCTTCGAAAGTGTCCTCCTTGGATCTCTTACAGAGCACCAAAGGTTGACATCATTGCCCTTAAGTTTTCTTTCTTCTTGTAGATAGAATTTCAAACTTCTTACTGGGCAAAGAGACCTCTCTGCTTCCTCGCCTACTAATGCAGACAATCCTTGTACTTCAAAGCTCTAGGCCAAGGATTTGAGGGGTTCTCGTTCTTGGCTAAGAACGAAGGAAGGAATGAACAGATAGCTGCATCTCCTCTGAATCCCACATTTCCTTCTAGTGCATGGAGTCACTAACCTTTTTGCGGAAGCCAATGCCATGAGGAAAATTGTCTTCTTCGTGAGGTCTCTAAACGATGCAGACTGAGGCGGTTCGAACTTATTGGACCTCAGGTAAGTCGTAGCACTACATCCAGATTCCAACTCGGAACCCCTGGAGAAACCTTCTTGGATGTTTCAAACGATCTTATTAGATCATGAAGGTCCTTATCTTCTGAAATGTTTAAGTTTCTGTGCCTAAACACTGCAGATAGCATGCTACGATAGCCTTTAATGGTTGATACCGCCAATCCACTTTCTTCCCTAAGGAAAAGTAAGAAGTCTGCTATTTGTGCACAGAGGTACTGGAAGAGGAAAAGTGATGGTTCCTACACCATCGCCGAAAGCGTCCCACTTCGATTGGTAGACTCTAAGGGTAGAAGGCCTTCTTGCTGCTGCGATAGCCGTTGCAAACTCTTGCCGAAAAGCTCTCGTTCTGACCAAACTTTTGACAGTCTGAAGCCAGTCAGATCTAGAGCGGGGAGGTTTTTGTGATACCTCTCGAAGTGGGGTTGTCTGAGCAGATCGATCCTCTGTGGTAATGTTCTCGGAAGATCTACTAACCATTCCAGTACCTCTGTGAACCATACTTGTGCGGGCCAGAACGGGGCTACCAGCGTCATCCTTGCTGCCTCCGATTCTGCAAATTTCTTTAGAGTCTCTCCCAGTATCTTGAATGGAGGAAAAGCATACGTGTCTAGACCCTTCCAACTAGTAGGAACGCGTCTATCGACACTGCCCTCGGGTCCGATATCGGAGAGCAGTAGTTGGCTATCCTCATATTCTTGGCTGTGGCGAAGAGGTCTATATGAGGTTTGCCCCAAAGCTTCCACAGGTCCTGGCAAACATCTTCGTGCAGAGTCCACTCTGCCGGCAGGACTGATCTTTCCTGCTTAGGAGGTGCTGCTCGACGTTCTTTTCTTCCCCTGTACGAAACCTGGTAAGGAGACAAATCTTCCTTTTTTCTGCCCAAAGCAGAAGTTCTTTTGCTGTCTCGTACAGGGAGAAAGAGTGAGTCCCCCCTTGCTTCCTGATGTAAGCCAGGGCCGTGGTGTTGTCCGAGTTGATCTGAACTGTTGAAGCTAGGACGTGGGGCTCGAAAGCTTTCAAAGCTAGCCAAAACCGCCATCAGCTCCTCCTTGTTGATGTGCCAGGTCACCTGTTCCTTGTTCCAGGTGCCTGACACTTCTCTTGAGCCGAGCGTCGCTCCCCAACCTGTTTCCGAGGCGTCGGAATACAACACTTGGTTGGGGTTCGGAATGTGAAGGGACATCCCTTCTGCAAACTTGAGAGGGTTGGTCCGCCCCCCACCAAGAGAGGTCCTTCTTGATTTCCTTTGAAATCTCGAAGGAGAACTCTAGGTTTTGTGAACGACACCTCCAGTTTCGATGGAGAAAGAACTGGAGAGGTCTGAGGTGCAACCTTCCTAGAGAAAGGAATTGCTCCAACGAGGAGAGTCCCCCCAACAAACTCATCCACTCCCTCGCTGTGCATACTTCTTTCTCTAGGAAGGCTTTGACTTTCTCTGACCCTCGGGGCTATCCGTTCTGGAGACGGAAAAGCCCGAAAATCCAGAAGAAGCCATCCGAATTCCCCAGATAGAGACGATCTTGACTGGGGATCAACTGAGACTTTTGAAAGTTCACCAAAAGTCCCAGAGAACTTGCCATGAAAAGGGTCTTTTGTAGGTCCTCCAAACATCTTTCCTGAGACTTGGCTCTGATCAGCCAAGTCGTCCAAGTAAAGGGACACTCTGACTCCCTCCAAATGTAGCCATCTTGCTACATTTCTTTTCATTAGGCCTGTAAAGACCTGAGGGGCTGTTGAAAGGCCGAAGCACAAGGCCCTGAACTGGAATATCCTTCCTCCCATCATGAACCTGAGGTATTTCCTTGACGAAGGATGGATAGGCACATGGAAGTAAGCGTCCTGAAGATCTAGGGACACCATCCAGTCCCCTGGCCGAAGGGCCGCCAACACTGAGGATGTCGTCTCCATGGCGAACTTCCTCTTTTCTACAAAGAAATTCAGGGCGCTTACATCCAGAACCGGTCTCCATCCTCCTGAGGCTTTTGGAACTAGAAAAAGGCGGTTGTAAAAGCCCGCTGAGCAAGGGTCGCTCACTAGCTCTATAGCCTCTTTCTCGAACATTTGGTTCCACTGCTTGTGTTAAAGCAAGGCTCATGATGGATCTGTACCTGGCCACCAACTCCCTCGGAGTCGTTGTCAACGGTGGTCTTTCCGTAAAAGGAATCAGATATCCTTTCCTTATTATAGAGAGGGACCAGTTGTCCGCTCCTCTCTTTGTCCAGGCTTCCGAGAATCTTAGAAGTCTGGCACCTACTGGTGTTTGGAGGACTACTTCCCTACTTCTTAGCTCTGACAGAGCGTGAGAAGGATCTACCTCTCTTGAAAGTTCTATTACCTCTCGAGGTAGAGGCTCTAGAAGGGGGGGCCCGCGAAAGGGCTCTCCTGTCTAGCTGGAGTCTCCTTCTTAGTCTTCGTCTGGAAGGAGGTCTTAGGCTTCCGTGCCGACTGTGCGAGCATGTCCTGAGTCGCCTTCGCAGAGATAGATCCTGAGATGTCCTGGATTATCTTCTTTGGAAAAAAGCAAGAGGCGAGAGCTGCGAATACAGGAGAGAGGCTCTTTGGGCATGCGAAACAGACTTCGTCAGAAAAGAGCAGAAGACTGATCTCTTCTTAAGGATCCCTGCTCCAAAGAGGGAGGCTATTTCGCTCGATCCATCTCTAACTGCTTTGTCAATGCACGTTAGAACACTGTTTAGATCTTCTGGCGAAATAGCATCCGGGTTCTGAGTCTTCTTAGCCAAGACCCCCAAAGACCAGTCAAGGAAGTTGAAGACTTCCAAGACTCTAAACATTCCCTTCAGCAGGTGGGTCAAGCTCGTTCATAGCCCAGGTCGTTTTAGCCGACAAAAGAGCCGAGCGTCGTGCTGCATCCACCAGAGAAGAGAAGGTCCGCATCCGCCGATGAAGGAAACCCAGACCTAAGGGTTCTCCAGACTCGTACCAAAATCGAGTCTGCCCGTAAGCTTGGAAGGAGGGAGAAAGAAAACACAGTTTTCCCTTTCTCTTCCTTAGAAAGCAGCCAATCACCAACACCTCTCAAAGCCTTCTTCATTGAGATGGTTGGCTTCATCCTCACACAAGAGGAAACTTTCGTCTTCTTCGAAGTCGAGAATAAAGAGAGAGGAGACGGAGGAGCGACGGGAGTAAGGGAGTCTCCAAACTCTTGAAGAAGTAGATCTGTAAGGATCTTGTAGGACGAAAACTGACGAGTCCTTCACCAAATCCTCTTCTGAAGGTTCAACTTCATCCACTGAAGAACCCTCCGCTTCTTTACGAGTGCAGTTAGCCTTCTCTAAAGAAATGCGCCTGTCCAGAGAGTGTCTAGTAGTAGACTGGCGCCTATCAGGGGAAGCCAAAGTTTCTGGAGAGCTCCTCTCGAATGAGTCCTTCCTACTCTGATGAGTGCTTGCTCTTTGCTCCTTAATCCTACTCCTAGAATTCCGGGCTTCCAAGGGGGAGCGCCTGCTAGAGAGGAGAGCCTACTATCTCCAAGGCGCTTCTCAGGCTCCATGCGCCTGTTCAAAGGAGAGCGGCTGCCAGGCGAGCTGCGCCTACCATGAGGCGAACGCCTACTAGGCTCTTGGCGCCTACTACAGGAGAGCGAAAGGTCTGGAGGGTCGCTTACTAGGAGACCGGCGTCTACCATGCTCCACAAAACTTCACGACGTTGTGTGTCTCTTCAAAAGGTAGTCTCCCAGAAGAGACATATCTTTCAGGCTCTACGCGCCTGTCCTGAATCGAGCGGCTAAAAGTAGAGCCGCGCTTATCAGGAGAAAAGCGCCTATCAGGAGAAAAGCCCTATCCTCCGCACCACGCTTGGGAGCGGGAGAGCGTCTACTTGGGGAGTAGCGCCTACTAGGCTCAGGCGCCTAACATAAGGCGAGATCCTGTCTCTAGACGAATCCATCAAAGAGTGAGCTCTCTTATCCGGGGAATGAAGGATCTTCGTAAAAGAGCGCGAGGGACGAGCTTGTACGCCTGTCTTTAGACGAACGCCTACTAGTCGCTAGATACCCTTCCTACTGGAGAGATGTAGTCACCAGGAGAAAGCTTCTTGGGCGATTGATGCTGGAAGACGACAAGCGCCTGCTGAGGGAAGAGCGCCTCCTTCCATCCGCTGATAAAGGAGAGAGAACCGACTCTGACTGAGACGGTAAGACAGGTGAAGGAATCCTAGACTTCTTGACAGGGAGAGAGACGTCTTTCCGACGCGTTCCTCCTGCCAAGGAGCCCGCCAGTGCCGAAATCTGCGCTTGCAGTCCCGCAAGAATTCGAGCTGGAGATCTTGTAAAATCCTCCACCGGAGAAGAGGCTCGAAGCCGTACTATGAGGCGAGAACTCCTGCTCCCTCCTGGGTTTCTTGATCTCTACTTCCGGCTCTTCTGGAAAACTTCCGGGCTGGAAGGAAAGGAGCCAGGCGCCTTCCAGGCTCTCTTCAGCGGTCGTGAAGAATCCGAGGCGCTCCATCCTCTTCTAGGTGAAGGTGAGGAAGACGAAGAGAAGCATTGGCGCAATACCTCCTTCTTCGCAGCGAACAAGGGCAGCCTGGGTACGAGCATCAGGATCTACCGAGGGGACGCCTGATCGGTGGGAGTTCTCCCTAACCTTCCTGCGGCTTTTGACTTTCCTCCTCCACTGGGGACTGGGAGTCTGGAAGAGGTCTAGGCCTGGAAGCATAAGGAGCCGATCAGACGCACCCTCCACTGCACTGGGGTCACTGCACAATTCACCTTCACTACTCTTACCTTGCAACGAACGGATCTTCTTTTCCATGCTAAGGATCTGGCTCTCATGGTTGCCACTTCCGTAGTCGTATCCTTAGGTTCGATGCAGGGCGCAGGAGCTGAAACTGGAGAAGGTTCTAATGCTACAACAGGATTTTCTTCTAACTCGCTAATACGAGACTTACTAGAACTCCTAGAAGAAGCCTTTCTCACCCTGTCTTTCTCTAACTTCCTCAAGTAGGAAGAAAGAGCCTTCCATTCACCCTCATCCAACTTCTCACACTCATTACACGGGTTATCAAAAGAACATTCTTTACCTCTACATTTAAAGCAAACTGTGTGAGGATCTACCGTAGCTTTCGGTAGTCTCACCTTGCATTCATCCATAGCGCACACTCTAAACATAGAAGATTTCTTAACCTCTAACTCAGACATCTCGAAATCAAAGAAAAATCCAAATCAATATCCAAAAACAATCCACAAATGCGTATGCCAAGCCAACAAGATCAGGTACTTCACCGAAAGTCAGTCCAAATAAATCCACGGCAACGAGAAATGAATAAAGCTGTCAGGAGGTAACAACCACAGTAGTCGTCACCGGCGACAGAAAAATTCTGGCTGGAAAGGGAGATTTGGTTCTTACATCCGCCACCCAGCGGCGGGTAAGGTAGATCACCTGACCTACCTGTCGCGTGTGCCGCGAGTTTTGAATTCTGTCGTGACGTCAGAGACGTATAGCTAAGTATATATCTGACAGGAAAGTTCATGTACAAAAATGTATTTTTAAGAATATTTTTTGTTTATACTTTTTTTTATTTTTGCAATTTGATAACCATCTCCACAATTGTTTATCAATCAATTTCAAATATTCAAAACCCTAATCAAGTTTGTATCAAAGAACAAAACTGCATGTATAAAATTGTCAAGTTAGGTTTTGTTTACTATGAATGAAAGAATAAAATAGTAGATAGCACCAAAAACAAAAATTATATTAGACATTATATATAAAGAAATACTACAAATAAAAATGGAAAACTAACATGCAAATAATTACTTAAAATAATGCTTTTTGAAGTATTCAAGTCCATTCCTAAATAGGTGAGTTATGGAGATTTGAATGTATAAAACTAATGTTTTGAGAAAAACTATGTTTGTCTTATTGTCACACTCAAAGGTGTCTTGGAAAGCATAGCAGGCACCTATACCCTATCGGTTCCTTGATGGCGAAAAGGGCAGGGCATCGGCGGTCACCTGCGATGCCAAATCATATATTCCCACTCATGTTGTAAGGATTTGAATGCAGCATAAGTTATACAATGCAAATGTACTGATTTCTAATTAATTTTGCCGATTATTGAAAGCCCTCGTGATTTTCTGGCTTTTAACAACAGAAAAACAACACGACGTTTTTCCCTTAAACTTGGCAAAAAATATTTTCCAGCGTTGCCAGTTCTTCTCTCAGGTGTTAAGCTGACCTTAGGGCATGAAGAGGTCAAACAGCCGGGACTAAACCCCCTACTGGGAAAGGTAGTTGTCGCTTAATTGTCTTTCATGCTGAGCTGGTACCATTCTGAATGCAAATATTCTTTTCAGTTCCCAAAATTAATTTACTTATATATATATATATAACAAATTGTTTCTTAAAAGTTATGTATTTATAACTCCGTAATATTATCTTTATAATATAGTCTTGTCATTCTTGTTTATTATTATCACTATATGACATTCATGACCCAAATAATAATTTTTTTGTTTTGACAAACCCTTATGAAGATATAAGAATAGAAAAATGTTATGAATACTCTTAATGGAAAGAAAAGAGAGTATATTATATAAAGATGATAAATTGAATAGCTGCCAATAATCTCTCTCTCATTCAGTGGCTTGTGATAATCACAAGAAAAGTCCTAAAAGAGATTTAATTACTTATATGAAAAACAGAGACCTGGAAGAATGGAAATATTTTTGGAGTGTCGAGGCAACAGGGAACCCCCAGAAGTATAATTGCTCCCATGAGACATTAACAAACGCAGCCGCATGGATTAAAAGGGGTAAATGAGAAAGGTAGGGCCTTTAAAAAATTCGAGAGAAGTACATTTGGCAACGTAGGGGCCCCTCCCAAATCGCCAAGGAGGAGCCGATAGGGTATAGTACCCCTTTTCTTCTTTTTTTTCTCAGAGATATTATCCCACTATTTTCTATAAAATAAAGACTAGCTGATTTTGAACTTTTGTCAACAACTACAAACAAGAGTTAGAGTTACCCTAGCTTTCGTAGGGAGAGTTTTGTTATCACACCTTTTTGTTTATCACCTTTACCAGTGATTTTTTGGGGCTTTTCTTGGCTTTCATTATATATGCTAATATTACGAGAACTTGCTTACCATCAACAACCAAACTTCTTACACGGAACATTTATGATAAAATAACACTTGTAAGCCAAGAAAAGAACCGAAAAAATCACTGGTAAAGGTGATAAATACAAAAATACGAGATAATGAGACACCCCCTACAAAAGCTACAGCGTAACCAAGTCGTACCTCCTGACAGCTAAGCCTCCCACCAGTTTGTATCGAAGTGATTCTGCCTGTGCAATGGCACAAAGCCCTCGCTGAGCAACCTTTTCTGCATAGAGTTCAACAGTTCCATCAGCAAAACCAAATCTCTTCTGCACCAGAGATGTTAACTCCCTGATGCGACGGCCCTTCTCACCTGTAAACATCAGATCATTAGTATACACTGAATTTGAATATTAGAATTCATCCCACAAGTATACAAAAAACCTCAAATAAGTCTATTCAAACAATGTATTGTACTTAATATTAGCTTAAAACAATGACTTACCCAGTACATTCTGAGTACGGGTGGCAAGAATAATGATTTCCGTTCTTGCTGGGGTATGGCGAACCTGCACTCCAGAATAACCATCCTCAGCTAATTCATTGGTAAGGAAGCGGTTAAGTTCTGCCTTGAACACACCATCTTTGACAAACTGTAAGATTTCAAATGGATTTAGTATATAATCACTAAATAAAACTAAGATTTAAATTTATTTCTATGTTTTCAATGAATACTTTAGTAAGCCTCATACCTACAAGTCATGCCTTTCCTTTTAAGAGATACAACTATCACGCCTTTTCCTTTCAAGAAGTTTAATAATAATATTTTAAGTTTCATTCCTTATGTATCTGAAATGTAGAATGAAGCCCCAAGCCAATAGTAAAATAGTTGAAAATAATCTAACTCTTTCATCCTTTCCACCACTTTTAAAGGGATGAAAGATGCACACAGACTATTAAAGAACTGGCTCAATTAAATCATTCTCCAAGAGGTCAATTATTGTAATGGAATAACCGGTCTAGCTCAGACATAGATTCTGACTTGTGCTATACCCTAAAAAAATATATAAAACACCAACAGGCTTAAACACTGATGTGAAACTTGAGGTTTTATTCTATCACGCTCAACTCGTTCCTATAACAATCATAGCTTTCACCCCCATTGTCCATGAACTTCATACTGTTTTAGTCTCTGATGTGCAGTCATCTGCCATCTACAATATAATCTCCCAAAATTCAATGAAGATGATTTGCATAGTCGTAGTAGAATACCTTATTAGTTATTTAAAAATACTAATCTCTTACCAAGGGTTTGGTATCTTTTTACAGTTTATATGCAAATGTTTATTAAATAATGTTAACTACACTAATATCTTTTACTTTCATACTGGCTTTTGATACATATAATAAAGTTTTAATTCTTAACCCAAGAACTGCTACAAGCCTCTTGAGCGGCTATATGGGAAACTGCTATAAGCCTCTCAGAGCACCATTTGCCATCTCTTCTCACAAACTCCATGACATTTTTTAAGTTGCACTATTTTTTCAAGATAAAACTATCCATCTTGTAAAGGATTTAACATTTAAAACTTGTTTTACTCTATGTGTATAGTGAAATGTTCTTTTCAGCCCAAACTTGTTTCATACATTACATACATACATATATATATATATATATATATATATATATATATATATATATATATATATATATATATATATACACACACACACGTGTATATATATATCGAGCTACAATGTCCTTTGATATCTAATTCGCTCTACCTCGGAATTAATATATTTTCATATATGCTTAACCGAAGGGGAATTTTTTTCTTGATAATAGACTTGCCTGGACCAGGCACGAACCCATGGATCCTTTCAAATCCAAGAATGTCAGTGAAGCTTTTACCTACACCACGACCACTGACGTTCCTGGATTTGAAAGGATCCATGGGTTCGCGCCCCAATGGTCCGGCAAGGCAAGTCTATTATCGAGAAAAAATTCCCCTTAGGTTAAGCATATATGAAAATATATTAATTCCGAGGTAGAGCGAATTAGATATTAAAGGACATTGTAGCTCGATATATGTATCACGGAAATGTGATATATCTATATATATATACATATCATTCGAGCTGCAAATGTCCTTTAATATCTAATTCGCTCTACCTCGGAATTGATATATTTTCATATGTACCGAAGGGGAATTTTTTGGTTGATTATAATTTCGTCCCTCATGGGATCGAACACCGTCCAGTGGACAGGAAAGAAATCAGGAACGGCCAGTGACGTTATCAGTCGGCCTCTCTGTTGGCCGACTGGATAACGTCACTGGCCGTTCCTGATTTCATTTCGATCCCATGAGGGGGACTAAATTATTATTGACTCAAAAATTCCCCCTTCTTCGGTACATATATGAAAATATATCAATTCCGAGGTAGAGCGAATTAGATATTAAAAGGACATTTGTAGCTCGAATGATCTATATGAATCACAGTGATGTGAAAATTACTCATTCATTCATTCATACATACATATACACAACATATATATATATATATATATATATATATATATATATATATATAATATATATATATAATTATATATACAACTTAGTTGCCTATATTTGTGAAAATATGAGAAGTCATATTCACAGTGCTTACTTGATTGTAATTAGTATACACATTTTGTTCTTAATACACCACAAATTCCACTTGAAATATGTTTGTTTACAGCGGAGCAGTGGTGGGAACAATATTTCAGCCTTATTGTACATCTGGTGGCCAAAAATCATCTGTGAGCAGAAGGATGAGTGAATTGTTTATGAAAACACTTTTGTATTTTTTACTAGCAATTTCATTGATTTAGGTCTATATTACTATATTGACTTTTTATTTTTGTGTACTAGGAATGGCAAATCATCACCGCCAATTGAGTAGAGCTTCACACATATGCCGATGCCTTTTTAAACTTTTCATGACTTCTAGTTGTAGTTGTTATAGTAATGCAATGAGGATAAAATTGCTCTAATATTAATGTACATATATTACAAATAGATACGCTAACTTCACTTATTTCCACGGTTTTGTTCAAGTTTTATATACAGAGTTTGGAGGTAATCAAACACCAATTGCAACAGTGATAAATGTGAAATAAAATTAATTAAAAGTATAAATTATATGTGGAACAAGATGTCAGTTATACTGTAAATTCATACATTCTCATTCTAAGTAGTATTCAAAATCGTTACTTAAGCCACCAAATATACAGTGGCCACCGAACGGGGATTTAAATGCACGTGGGAGCTGTTAGAAATATTGGTAACAGCACCGAAATGAGATGCCTTATTGATAGAAAATCTGATTAAGGTTGTCTTTGTATACTAACACATTACAATCATTAACCTAAGCTTTTTAATGACAATTCTGCGTAACAAAAATGTTATTGTTAGTATACAATAAGGTTTTGCACATACTTACCTGGCAGATATATACTTAGCTATACGTCTCTGACGTCACGACAGAATTCAAAAACTCGCGGCACACGCGACAGGTAGGTCAGGTGATCTACCTTACCCGCCGCTGGGGTGGCGGATGTAAGAAACCAATCTCCCTTTCCAGCCAGAATTTTTCCTTCCACCGGTCTCCTGAGGGGAGGCTGGGCGGGCATCAATCGTATATATCTGCCAGGTAAGTATGTACAAAACCTTATTGTATAACTAACAATAACATTTTTGTACATGAACTTTCCTGTCAGATATATACTTAGCTGATTGACACCCTTGGTGGAGGGAAAGAGACAGCAATATAAATATGGAAAAAAGGGGAAAACAACACTAGTTGTAGGATGTAAAAACAACCTTGGTTCTTACCTGTTTAGGCAGAAGACTTCGTAGTTACTGTCTATGAGTCTGCGTTGCCTTAAGAGCTTCAGCGAGGGCGTGACCTACAGCTGACAGACTCTTTGGGTCTATCAAAGGGATTTGGTTGTCCGCTTACTTGATAGAATCCGAGCAGGATCTGTCAACGGGGATTCGCCCACTTATATGACAGAACCTAACCACTATCATTGCAAGGAGCTCAAACATACACCGATCACTAACCAATCTAATCATTGTTAGCACTACGAAATGAAAAACATGCCTACCCGCATGTTTTTCAAACAACCAAAAACTTACAACCTAACAAGGGGAAAAAATATATACTACTAAAGGATATGTCTCGGCTCCCTGCCCCAGCACCGAATCCGCCGATACGTACGGGCCTAACCCGAAGCACTTTTCATACGTAATTTTGACGTCTCTCAGATAGTGGTTTGCAAAGACTGAGTTGCAACGCCAGAATGTTGCCTTCATAATATTACTCAGGGATATGTTTGTTAAAAGTCAATGACGTGGCAATAGCTCTTACCTCATGAGCTTTGACCTTAAGAACTTTGTATTGACTTTCCTCACATATCGCATGCGCTTCTTTCACCAGGCTTCTGATAAAGAAAGAAAGCGCATTCTTCGAAAGTGTCCCTCCTTGGATCTCTTACAGAGCACCAAAGGTTGACCATCATGCCCTTAAGTTTTTTCTTTCTCTGTAGATAGAATTTCAAACTTCTTACTGGGCAAAGAGACCTCTCTGCTTCCTCGCCTACTAATGCAGACAATCCTTGTACTTCAAAGCTCCTAGGCCAAGGATTTGAGGGGTTCTAGTTCTTGGCTAAGAACGAAGGAAGGAATGAACAGATAGCTGCATCTCCTCTGAATCCCACATTTCCTTCTAGTGCATGGAGTTCACTAACCCTTTTTGCGGAAGCCAATGCCATGAGGAAAATTGTCTTCTTCGTGAGGTCTCTAACGATGCAGACTGAGGCGTTCGAACTTATTGGACCTCAGGTAACGTAGCATACATCCAGATTCCAACTCGGAACCCCTGGAGAAACCTTCTTGGATGTTTCAAACGATCTATTAGATCATGAAGGTCCTTATCTTCTGAAATGTTTAAGTTTCTGTGCCTAAACACTGCAGATAGCATGCTACGATAGCCTTTAATGGTTGATACCGCCAATCCACTTTCTTCCCTAAGGAAAAGTAAGAAGTCTGCTATTTGTGGTCACAGAGGTACTGGAAGAGGAAAAGTGATGGTTCCTACACCATCGCCGAAAGGACGTCCCACTTCGATTGGTAGACTCTAAGGGTAGAAGGCCTTCTTGCTGCTGCGATAGCCGTTGCAACTCTTGCCGAAAAGCTCTCGTTCTGACAAACTTTTGACAGTCTGAAGCCAGTCAGATCTAGAGCGGGGAGGTTTTTGTGATACCTCTCGAAGTGGGGTTGTCTGAGCAGATCGATCCTCTGTGGTAATGTTCTCGGAAGATCTACTAACCATTCCAGTACTCTGTGAACCATACTTGTGCGGGCCAGAACGGGGCTACCAGCGTCATCCTTGCTGCCTCCGATTCTGCAAATTTCTTTAGTCTCTCTCCCAGTATCTTGAATGGAGGAAAAGCATACGTGTCTAGACCCTTCCAATCTAGTAGGAACGCGTCTATCGACACTGCCCTCGGGTCCGATATCGGAGAGCAGTAGTTGGCTATCCTCATATTCTTGGCTGTGGCGAAGAGGTCTATATAAGGTTTGCCCCAAAGCTTCCACAGGTCCTGGCAAACATCTTCGTGCAGAGTCCACTCTGCCGGCAGGACTTGATCTTTCCTGCTTAGGAGGTCTGCTCTGACGTTCTTTTCTCCCTGTACGAACCTGGTAAGGAGACAAATCTTCCTTTTTTCTGCCCAAAGCAGAAGTTCTTTTGCTGTCTCGTACAGGGAGAAAGAGTGAGTCCCCCTTGCTTCCTGATGTAAGCCAGGGCCGTGGTGTTGTCCGAGTGGAGCTGAACTGTTGAAGCTAGGACGTGGGGCTCGAAAGCTTTCAAAGCTAGCCAAACCGCCATCAGCTCCTTCTTGTTGATGTGTCCAGGTCACCTGTTCCTTGTTCCAGGTGCCTGACACTTCTCTTGACCGCGCGTCGCTCCCCAACCTGTTTCCACGAGGCGTCGGAATACAAACACTTGGTTGGGGTTCGGAATGTGAAGGGACATCCCTTCTGCAAACTTGAGAGGGTTGGCCCACCAAGTGAGGTCCTTCTTGATTTCCTTTGAAATCTCGAAGGAGAACTCTAGGTTTTGTGAACGGACACCTCCAGTTTCGATGGAGAAAGAACTGGAGAGGTCTGAGGTGCAACCTTCCTAGAGAAAGGAATTGCTCCAACGAGGAGAGTGTCCCCAACAAACTCATCCACTCCCTCGCTGTGCATACTTCTTTCTCTAGGAAGGCTTTGACTTTCTCTGACCCTCGGGCTATCCGTTCTGGAGACGGAAAAGCCCGAAAATCCAGAGAAGCCATCCGAATCCCCAGATAGATACGATCTTGACTGGGGATCAACTGAGACTTTTTGAAATGTTCACAAAAGTCCCAGAGAACTTGCCATGAAAAGGGTCTTTTGTAGGTCCTCCAAACATCTTTCCTGAGACTTGGCTCTGATCAGCCAGTCGTCCAAGTAAAGGGGACACTCTGACTCCCTCCAAATGTAGCCATCTTGCTACATTTTTCATTAGGCCTGTAAAGACCTGAGGGGCTGTTGAAAGGCCGAAGCACAAGGCCCTGAACTGGAATATCCTTCCTCCCATCATGAACCTGAGGTATTTCCTTGACGAAGGATGGATAGGCACATGGAGTAAGCGTCCTGAAGATCTAGGGACACCATCCAGTCCCCTGGCCGAAGGGCCGCCAAACACTGAGGATGTCGTCTCCATGGCGAACTTCCTCTTTTCTACAAAAGAAATTCAGGGCGCTTACATCCAGAACCGGTCCTCCATCCTCCTGAGGCTTTTGGAACTAGAAAAAGGCGGTTGTAAAAGCCCGCTGAGCAAGGGTCGCATCACTAGCTCTATAGCCTCTTTCTCGAACATTTGTTCCACTGCTTGTGTTTAAAGCAAGGCTCATGATGGGATCCCTGTACCTGGCCACCAACTCCCTCGGAGTCGTTGTCAACGGTGGTCTTTCCGTAAAAGGAATCAGATATCCCTTTCCTTATTATAGAGAGGGACCAGTTGTCCGCTCTTCTCTTTGTCCAGCTTCCGAGAATCTTAGAAGTCTGGCACCTACTGGTGTTTGGAGGACTACTTCCCTACTTCTTAGCTCTGACAGAGCGTTGAGAAGGATCTACCTCTCTTGAAAGTTCTATTACCTCTCGAGGTAGAGGCTCTAGAAGGGGGGCCCCCTCGAAAGGGCTCCTGTCTAGCTGGAGTCTCCTTCTTAGTCTTCGTCTGGAAGGAGGTATTAGGCTTCCGTGCCGACTGTGCGAGCATGTCCTGAGTCGCTTCGCAGAGATAGATCCTGAGATGTCCTGGATTATCTTCTTTGGAAAAAGCAGAGGCGAGAGCTGCGAATAGGAGAGAGGCTCTTTGGGCATGCGAAACAGACTTCGTCAGAAAAGAGCAGAAGACTGATCTCTTCTTAAGGATCCCTGCTCCAAAGAGGGAGGCTATTTCGCTCGATCCATCTCTAACTGCTTTGTCAATGCACGTTAGAACACTGTTTAGATCTTCTGGCGAAATAGCATCCGGGTTCTGAGTCTTCTTAGCCAAGACCCCCAAAGACCAGTCAAGGAAGTTGAAGACTTCCAAGACTCTAAACATTCCCTTCAGCAGGTGGTCAAGCTCGTTCATAGCCCAGGTCGTCTTTTAGCCGACAAAAAGAGCCGAGCGTCGTGCTGCATCCACCAGAGAAGAGAAGTCCGCATCCGCCGATGAAGGAAGACCCAGACCTAAGGGTTCTCCAGACTCGTACCAAAATCCGAGTCTGCCTGTAAGCTTGGAAGAGGGAAAGAAAACACAGTTTTCCCTTTCTCTTCCTTAGAAAGCAGCCAATCACCAACACCTCTCAAAGCCTTCTTCATTGAGATGTGGTTGGCTTCATCCTCACACAAGAGGAAACTTTCGTCTTCTTCGAAGTCGAGAATAAAGAGAGAGGAGACGGAGGAGCGACGGGAGTAAGGGAGTCTCCAAACTCTTGAAGAAGTAGATCTGTAAGGATCTTGTAGGACGAAACTGACGAGTCCTTCACCAAATCCTCTTCTGAAGGTTCAACTTCATCCACTGAAGAACCCTCCGCTTCTTTACGAGTGCAGTTAGCCTTCTCTAAAGAAATGCGCCTGTCCAGAGTGTCTAGTAGTAGACTGGCGCCTATCAGGGGAAGCCAAAGTTTCTGGAGAGCTCCTCTCGAATGAGTCCTTCCTACTCTGATGAGTGCTTGCTCTTTGCTCCTTAATCCTACTCCTAGAATTCCGGGCTTCCAAGGGGGAGCGCCTGCTAGGAGGAGGAGAGCCTACTATGCTCAAGGCGCTTCTCAGGCTCCATGCGCCTGTTCAAAGGAGAGCGGCTGCCAGGCGAGCTGCGCCTACCATGAGGCGAACGCCTACTAGGCTCTTGGCGCCTACTTACAGGAGAGCGAAGGTCTGGAGAAGGTCGCTTACTAGGAGACCGGCGTCTACCATGCTCCACAAACTTCGCACACGACTTGTGTTCTCTTCAAAAGGTAGTCTCCCAGAAGAGACATATCTTTCAGGCTCTACGCGCCTGTCCTGAATCGAGCAGCTCAAAAGTAGAGCCGCGCTTATCAGGAGAAAAGCGCCTATCCTCCGCACCACGCTTGGGAGCGGTGAGAGCGTCTACTTGGGGAGTAGCGCCTACTAGGCTCAAGGCGCCTAACATTAAGGCGAGATCCTGTCTCTAGACGAATCCATCAAAGAGTAGGCTCTCTTATCGGGAAATGAAGGATCTTCGTAAAAGAGCGCGAGGACGAGGCTTGTACGCCTGTCTTTAGACGAACGCCTACTAGTCGCTAGATCCCTTCCTACTGGAGAGATGTAGTCACCAGGAGAAAGCTTCTTGGGCGATTGATGCCTGGAAGACGACAAGCGCCTGCTGAGGGAAAGACGCGCCTCCTTCCATCCGCTGATAAAGGAGAGAGAACCGACTCTGACTGAGACGGTAAGACAGGTGAAGGAATCCTAGACTTCTTGACAGGGAGAGAGACGTCTTTCCGACGCGTTCCTCCTGGCCAAGGAGCCCGCCAGTGCCGAAATCTGCGCTTGCAGTCCCGCAAGAATTCGAGCTGGAGATCTTGTAAAATCCTCCACCGGAGAAGAGGCTCGAAGCCTACTATGAGGCGAGAACTCCTGCTCCCTCCTGGGTTTCTTGATCTCTACTTCCGTTCCGGCTCTTCTGGAAAAACTTCCGGGCTGGAAGGAAAGGAAAGGAGCCAGGCGCCTTCCAGGCTCTCTTCAGCGGTCGTGAAGAATCCGAGGCGCTCCATCCTCTTCTAGGTGAAGGTGAGGAAGACGAAGAGAAGCATTGGCGCAATACCTCCTTCTTCGCGCGAACAAGGGCAGGGCCTGGTACGAGCATCAGGATCTACCGAGGGGAACGATTGATCGGTGCGGGAGTTCTCCCTAACCTTCCTGCGGCTTTTGACTTTCCTCCTCCCACTGGGACTGGGAGTCTGGAAGAGGTCTAGGCCTGGAAGCATTTAAGGAGCCGATCAGACGCACCCTCCACTGCACTGGGGTCACTGCACAATTCACCTTCACTACTCTTACCTTTGCAACGAACGGATCTTCTTTTCCATGCTAAGGATCGTGGCTCTCATGGTTGCCACTTCCCTCCGTAGTCGTATCCTTATGTTCGATGCAGGGCGCAGGAGCTGAAACTGGAGAAGGTTCTAATGCTACAACAGGATTTCTTCTAACTCGCTAATACGAGACTTACTAGAACTCCTAGAAGAAGCCTTTCTCACCCTGTCTTTCTCTAACTTCCTCAAGTAGGAAGAAAGAGCCTTCCATTCACCCTCATCCAACTTCTCACACTCCATTACACGGGTTATCAAAAGAACATTCTTTACCTCTACATTTAAAGCAAACTGTGTGAGGATCTACCGTAGCTTTCGGTAGTCTCACCTTGCATTCATCCATAGCGCACACTCTAAACATAGAAGATTTCTTAACCTCTAACTCAGACATCTCGAAATCAAAGAAAAATCCAAATCAATATCCAAAAACAATCCACAAATGCGTATGCCAAGCCAACAAGATCAGGTACTTCACCGAAAGTCAGTCCAAATAAATCCACGGCAACGAGAAATGAATAAAAAAGCTGTCAGGAGTGGTAACAACCACAGGTGTAGTCGTCACCGGCGACAGGAAAAAATTCTGGCTGGAAAGGGAGATTGGTTCTTACATCCGCCACCCAGCTGGCGGGTAAGGTAGATCACCTGACCTACCTGTCGCGTGTGCCGCGAGTTTTGAATTCTGTTCGTGACGTCCAGAGACGTATAGCTAAGTATATATCTGACAGGAAAGTTCATGTACAAAAATGGGGATATTTACAATGGGAGAAATGGTTTTATGTCTGTTGATTTTTTAGATTTGGCAGCTGGGTATGCGGAGATTAAACACGGGTGGAGAGGATATAACCAGCCCCACCAAAGAGCTCACTTCATTCTGGGAACAGTTTAGAGGTACAGGAAAATAAATTTCCAATGTAGCTAAGAATCCATGCAGTTATCCTATATATATATATATATATCCAACTAGGGCTAGTCCCAACTCAGGATAAAATCTGGAAGACAAAAGGATAAGGCAGCATCGTTCCTGTAATTGTATCACAACAATGTTTCACAGCAGATGCTTTTGTCACATTTTCAAGGCTGCATTGATTAAAAAAAACCCATGTTTTTAAGATGGGTTTTTTTTTAATCAATGCACATTAAAACATCGATATATACAAAAACTGTAAGGCAAATTAAAAACAGGGGGAATAGGAACACAACATAACCTAAACAGGAAAAGTAATGAGAACAGGAACAGGACATAACCTAAACAGAAGTAATAAGACTGACAAAGGGCCTTAAGTTTACTGAAGGACCCAGCAAGAGCGAGAAAGGACTACAGATGAATCAATAAGAACAGAAGGTTAAGAGATAAACATTTGAACAGATGTTGTCTGAGTATTGTATCAGGACAGTCTTCTTCATAATAATAAATTCTAGCACACCTATTGAGGTTTTCATTTTAGGCTTTTCCTATTATACAACAATTTTTATATCAGTTTTGCACATTTATACACGATTTCTTATATATGAGTGTTCTGGATTAGTCAGTAAACAACCAGTTCTATAGCTTACCCCTTTATGGGACTCTATGCGCATCGGTCCAACTATTACAGTTTAGCTTGCCCTTTCTCACTCTTGCTGGGTCTTTAATAAACTTATGTTTCAGTCTTATTACTTCTGCTGTTCCCCTATTTCTCCTGGTTTTAATGTGTATCAATGTTTTTGGGTGCATTTTTGTAAGGTGGTTTTTTAAATCATAGTAGCCTTGAAAATGCGGCGAAAGCATGTCTTAAAATGTTTACATGATAAACTTGTAGGAACAATGCTGCCTTACCCCTTTGTCTTCGAGATTGTATCCGGAGTCGAGAGTCATGCTAAGTGGATACATTATATAAAATATATATATTAATGAAATGGACAGCAATTGCCTGTTCCACCAAGAAATACCAACTCCCTCAATATTATTATATAAGCTTTATGAAATTTCTAAAATTTTTTTTAAAGATTTTTTCATTCTCAACTCATTCATGTTATCTAAACCAATATTATCATCTCGTCATTATTTTTCCCTTGGACATCAAGCAAAAATATCTCTAATTACATTTTTGCTGAAATGGCCGCATTAAGTGCAGTAGGCTGTGACGTCGCAGGTAACGTGGTGGGCCACTTGACTGTTTTTGCTCCATAAGAAATAAAAAGACCCGGATTTGAATTG
The DNA here is from genome assembly GCF_015104395.2 of Macrobrachium nipponense. Lineage (NCBI taxonomy): Eukaryota > Metazoa > Arthropoda > Malacostraca > Decapoda > Palaemonidae > Macrobrachium > Macrobrachium nipponense. The sequence goes on from NC_087205.1 coordinate 68,946,124, forward strand.
CCCATGAAATTGTTAAGGTAGGGGAGTTATCATTTAGACGCATATAATTTATATAATAAAAATAATTACATTATATATATATCAGTAGGTATGCTGCTTAGTTGTCAATTTTTTTTTTTTTTTTTTTTTTTGGTATAATTATAAATTTGTATTTTTCTCAAAACATATGGGCCTCAATGCTAACTTTACTTAACGACTTTCTGGCCATTGCAAATCTGGCCCCATTACCTTGACCTGACAAGGGTGGGAACTTGGCCCTACAATTTAAAGAAAACCAAGTGCAATTAATCCACAGTAGAAGAGGAGGTAGATCTAGGGTACTTATCCGCGGCGACCTAGACTATGGCAGTTGCGGTTTTCTATGCAGTTTTATCTGCCCGGACCGCCAATCCCTCCACCAAGGTAAGTAGTTCCACCCGAAACAGCTGACGACCTCGTGCCTCGACCCAATCGCTCCATGCGACCTCCTCAGTCTCTGATTGCTGCCCTCCCCGACATGGCTGTGTCCTCGTCTCATCCCGCTCACCTACACTTTGCCACCGCCAATCCGGTCACGTTGCTGGATTTGGGTGTTCTTTCTAGTGACGAAAGGTCATCATTTATATTTTTAATGAAAAGTGGCCTTATTGGCGATTTTAGCGGTTAATGCAATCAATGTGAAGAAGGCACAATCAGCCTGGTGAAGCATGGCGAAACCTTCCAGTGTTTGTTCCCCCAATTTCATACCTGACTCGTCCGACGATTCTGATTACAATCCCAACTAAGGCAAGTCTGGTTTTATATACATTTTTTTTTATTTGCAACTTTTTCTTCCCAAAACATATGAGCTTGCCATAACTAATTTTTTTTGTGTTTTGGTCTATGCCTTTTTTTCTTGCCAGAACATACGAGCTTGCCAAGAATCTTTAAAAATATCAAAGGCGCGAAGCGCCGTCCGACCGCGCCGAAACTAATTTTTTTGTTTTTGGTCTATGCCCTTTTTCTTGCCAGAACATACGAGCTTGCCAAGAATCATTTATAATGTGGGTAAGGCGCGAAGCGCCGTCCGACCGCACCGAAACTAATTTTTGTTTTTAGGTCTATGCCTTTTTTTCTTGCCAGAACATACAAGCTTGCCAAGAATCTTTAAAAATGTAGGTAAGGCGTGAAGAGCCATCCGAACGTACCGAACCTAATTCCCCCCCCCCCCCCCCCCCCCCACCCCCCCCCAACCCAGTTCCCAAAACTTCCCCCCTTACTGTTTTTTTAGACTTTTTGATATTCCATAAAATGCCACGTTTTCAAAATTTGTTGCCAAAACATCACGTCTCCGCCATCTTGTTTGTATTCGTACCGCCAATTATCTAGCAGACGGTTGCTCCTTGCCCAACGAATCGACAGGCGCTCCCGGATGACTGTAATTAACCCCCCAGGTGCCAGTATAAACACGACAAAATACATTGGACGGCCCCCAATCCCTAGTGGATGTCGTATCCACGGTTACATTCCTTGCAGTACGCACTACTGTAGAAATACCGAAGAGGATATGGGTAGATCTATATTATTATTCCGCAGCGGCCTAGACTATGGCAGTTGGAGTTTTTCTATGCAGTTTTACTTTCTGAACAAGAATTTTAAGTAATATTTATTCAGCCGACTGTAATTAATCCTAGGGGCTCGTACTAAACAGAGCGAAATACATTTGATGCCCAAATTCCTGGTGGCTTTCGTATTCCCGTGGATGAACAATGCAGAATCCTAGTAAAGAAATACCGGTATTTCTACAGAAGGAACGTAACCGCGGATACGACATCCACTAGGGATTGGGGCGTCCGATGTATTTCACCGTGTTAAGTACTGGGGTAGTCTGCATATTCGTTGGGCAGGCCTCGTAACCCCTTCTGTCCGGGCCGCCAAGGCCCTCCACCGCCAAGGTAAGTAGTTCCATCCGAAACAGCTGACCGAAAAAAAAACAGCTGACGAACAGCTGACGACCTCGTGTTGCCACCCGATGCGCGGACCCCAAGGCCGACCCAAGAAGCCATGCGACCTTCCCAGTCGCTTCTTGCTGTCCTTCCGACATGGCTTCGATCCTCGGTGCCCTCCCGCGACCTCGCGCTATACCACTCACGAAGAGTTTGCTGCGCTCAATCCGGTCTCTTTCATTGATTTGATGCTATATTTGTAATGACGAAAGGTCATTGTTAATATTTTTAATGAAAAGTGGCCTTATTGGCGATTTCAGCGGTCAGTGTAATAAGTGTGATGAAGGCACATTCGCCCTGATCAAGCATGGCGAAACATTCCAGTGGCGGTGTAACGTTCGAAGATGTCGGAAACTGAAAGCAATTCGGAATGGCTCCTTCTTCTCTGGGTCACACCTATCCTACAAGACTAATTTGGGCTTGATCCATTGCTGGCTTACGAACTTCCCCAGACATATGTAAAGATGAATCTGCGTATAGGTTCCGACCATACCATAGTTGATTGGTACAATTTCTGCCGGGAAGTTTGTATTGAGATTTTGGTGCAGGACAACCGGAAAATCGGGGGGCCAGGACACATCGTGGAATCCGTCTGCCAGGGTTTCGTGGTTTTCCTTTTTCATTGTCGTCGTCTGCCTCTCTCCCCACCCAAAAAACCCCGGTTTCCCATCGGTCCCCCCTTACCGTTTTCAATTTACTTTTAACCAAAACTCGTGTGTTCGTACCCCCCCCCACCAAAAAACCCCGTTCCCAATAGGGTCCCCCATTACCGTTTTTTTTAGGTTTTCGGGTTTTCCAACACTACACGTTTTCAAAACTAGCGCCAAAACAAACAAACCAGGCCACCATTGTTTTGTATTCATCCGCCGATGCTCTGGCAGAAAGTACTCTTGGCCGACGAATCTGCAGGCGCTCCAGTACTGGCCCTTGGGGGATTAACTAGTCTAAATAAATATTACTTAAAATTCTTGTTCAGGAGGTAAAACTGCATAGAAAAACCGCAACTCCCATAGTCTAGGCCGCCGCGGATAAGTATCCTAGATCTACCTTATACCGCATATGGAAGGGGAGGCAGTGGTGGCCATGAGATAATAAAGATGAAAAATGGCCAAAACCATCCTTTCCTACAATGCAGTGTCCTGATCTACCCAGACCTTGCATTCCAAACCTAACATGATTTAGGGCACTTCGACCAGCCAGGTTAGGGTAGGTCAAGGCAAGTCTGGTTAGAATATCTTACTACCGTAATGCCAACTAGACCAGCAGCAGGCCTGATCCCGTACTCTACATTTGTACTGCTGTTAGAATCAGCTACATGTATGGCCTTCTAGCGCAGAGGTAAACCTTAATCATTAGAGCATGGCTGTAACTGAGCTAAACTATAGCCTAGTTGGTCAAGCCTAAGACGAACCAAGGATATGGCAGTAGCCATAATTAACAATAACGCTCACAATGCCTTCAAGTACAAATGACTGCCGCCATACGGTAGAGCCGCATCGATGGGCGTTTAACAAATAGTTAAGAAGGGTCATTAGCTTATCCAGAGACTACCCGGGACGCCCTCGGTGCGACAGGCAAGCCGATCTTGCAAATAGGTAACAATTTCAACTGAAACAAATACCGACTACAGATGACACAGGATACACCAGTGAAAACACCCGCAACAACAATTTGCTAGGTTTTTAATATACGAAAATAAGTAAACCTTACAAAAATCCAAACAGGTTCCACATGACACACATGGACGTGATGCCGCGTGCTAAGCGGTTTGCACAATCATTTTCATTTAACAATGGCCATTCGATAAATTCGACTTCTTTCAACGGCGAGCTATATGTCTAATACACCAAATCTCTCTATATTATACACATTAGCAATAATAACAATGGGTAAAACGGTTAGATTTGTAGTACCTTTTTCTTTTTGCTGATAGGGGTAGCCATCTTGGCGTAAAGAGAGTTACTGAACGAAAGAGAACAACACATGAGAACTGGAAAATTGTTCACTTTTTAAACGTGTTTTACAGATTATAGGAATTTTAATTTTTTATACAAATATTAACAAAATTTCAAAATTTATATTTATCTAAGAACTATTTGTATCTTTTCAAAAAAGAGAAACTTAAGGAATTTACCGGGCTTACTGGAAGGAGAGGTGTTTCTATGACGTCACTAAACAGTATTTACAGTGATTGTTCGTAAATTTAAAATAAGTACGGGCCTGAACCCTGGCACTCAGTAAGTTTTGTAAAACCATTAAATGGATTAATAAGGCTTTTTTATACATTTAGACGAAGACCCACCAACCGAAACGGTTCCTTCAGTGCCATTTTCACCTTTAACCGTCTATTTCAGCAACAGAGTCTTGTCGTATATATGTCTTCTTCTTTCCCACTGCTATCCCCACATTAAGGGGTCGGTTGCCTGATGCACCTTCTATCAAAGGCATAATCCTCCATCGAACCTCTTCTCTGCACACTATATTCCTTACTATATTAGGAATGGTTTATTGTTTGACAAAGGGGTTTTACAACTGCATGCCCTTGCTGTCATGAACCACAGTTATTGACGGTGGGCCTCGCCCTTGACTAAAAAGTCAACCTGCAAGGCAGCAGTTTCCACAGTTATTGGCAGTGTGCCTGGCCTTTTACTCAAAAGTGAGACTACAAGGCAGCAGCTGTCCTTTTAGTCGACTTTTACGACACGCAGGACCTCCGGTGGTAGTATTCTTACACCCCTACAACAGAGTTACTTGTCTTTTACAACTATCACGTTTTAATCATTTACTTTACCATGAGAATGAAACTGAATATAGACTTTAGGTCAAAGGGCAAGCACTGGGACCTGTAAGGTCATTCAGCGCTGGAAAGGAAATTGAGAGCAGGTAGGTCTGAAAGGTGTAACAGGAGGAAAACTTCGCAGTTGCTCTACGTAATAACTGTTAGGGACCTTTCAAGTTTTTTATCATGAAACTTGTTCTTTAACAGCTTATAGCACTTCTCTATTGCCCCTCTTCTGTACAGGCCATTATCTTAGAAATACTGCTTTTATTAACAAATATCTTAATGAGATATTTGCTAGCAGGATGGACTATGGTAGATCTGCCCATCATAATCTACTTAAGATACAACATAGAAAGCTACAAAATATATTAAATAGAGAGGAAGATTAATAAAGGGTGTGCACTGGCGCCATTTCAAAGGTAGAATAATATTTAAAATATATTAGTAATGCATGAAGCTGTCAAGACTGGGTGACCAAAAACACCTGAAAGACTTTCTGTGCGAAATACAGTCAACAAGATTAGCTCCCGAATGCAAGTTGTTTGAGCCACGAAGCACTTCGAAGAATGGAGGTTTCAGAGCCTTGAAATTTGCAGCTCCCAATTGACATCAGGAAAACTCATAAAATCTTTCAAGATAAAATTTTAGAGTGATTTTCCAGGTCCTACAGAGCGCCTTCCGTGGAGTGGAATCGGATAAAATGGAAGTGCGCCGTAATTGAAAAAAAAAAAAAAATCTTGAAATAATGTTTCCATCCTTTCAGTATCTGTCCGTGACATCGGAGAAATCGACGATTCAAATATTCTTTCCTTGCGAGTTATTCTTTTCCATTCCTTACTACCTATACTTCCTCTGAATTTGAAGACATAAATACATCCTATTGGTTTATATTGTTTATTTCATCATTTTGTACTCACAGAGATTTTATTTTTCATAGTGCAATTTTCAACCATTATTTTTTTAAGGAACATTTTTTAATCTCGTCAAATTCCGTTATTCTCGTGACATTTGTATTTTCATCACAAAGATTATGGCATTCCCCGGTTACAAAATTGCACTGGATTCGGCCCCCATGCGGTAGTCGTTTGCTGTGGAACAGATGCATTCAAGTTCGTTTTTCTCTCGGTCGGTGGGTTTGCCGCTTATTTTTTTTTCATCATTATCCAGCCACCTTTTGTCTGGTTTGTATAATCTCTTGCAATGTCTTGCACCATTGATTATATGCTAATCTTTCATTCTGATGCTTTAACAGAGGGATCGACAAATTTTATGGATAACACGTTCCGCGTGGAAGGTGTTTGTCCAACACTCCCAGTTTTTTCTTTTTACTAAATAATGGCATCGTTTCATTAATTCGGATACTGTAGCTTTCATCTTCCGGTCAGTGTAATAGTCCTCAAGCTTCCCACAGGCACACTGCAATTACTAAAAAGACCTCTTTTCAATCAGAAAAATACACACACTAAAATGATCTGCAAATCATGGCAACAAAATTGTCTGGGGAAAAATGGCATGTACTTATAGTTACTCTTTTGGAAGTTTTGGCAAAATAAACATGGTCAAACAACAGAGTGCCTGTGTATTTCACTGTGATGATTCCAGAGATTTTTTATTTGCCAGATTTTCTCAAAATCCCGGCTGCCCCCCCCCCCCCCCCCCTCTCAGTTTTCAGGGAGTAAACTGATACTATCCGATGCTCCAGAGCAGCTACACCACTGCTTCTATAGCAAGTGCGTGCATCTTGAGTCACATGAATGATTAATGGATGACTGCTTCTTGTCCTAACAAATGGTTTAAGTTTCTCGTACGTATTTTGATCTTATTTTTACTTGATATTGTTTCGCTTACTTTCTATTGTCTTTTTAGCATGATTTTGATTTTCATGTACTCTTCATTCACTGATTTGTCATTATCATTTCTGTATATCTAGCAGTTTTTGCCCATTTCATGACCATAATAAGTTTCTTATAAACCATTCAATCCTATAAACCAATTTAGCTTGAAATGCTTCTTCGTATTTCAAGTTCTTTTCCTTTACCTTTTAATTCCCTGATGTACTCCCGAACTCACAGTAGACACTGCGACCATCCTGCCACGTAAAGAAGAAGAAGAAGAAGAAAAAAACTGCAGTTCGTCGTGCAGAACCTTATTTTGGTTTTACTTGCTTCCTATATCAACTTTTTTAGTTTTATTATTTCAGGTTTATATTTTATTTATTTATTTTTTTTTTTTTTGAATTTGTTAAGTTCCTCGCAGGACGAGAAGTTTTCGCGCTCGGCTTCCAACCGGTGGTCCGAGTTCGATTCCCGGCTCGGCCAACGCGGAATCAGAGGAATTTATTTCTGATGATGGAAATTCATTTCTCGATAAAGTATGGCTCGGATCCCACAATAAGCTGTAGGTCCCGTTGCTAGGTGACTAATTGGTTCCTAGCCACGTAAAAATATCAAATCCATCGGGCCAGCCCTAGGAGAGCTGTTGATCATTGGTCTGGTAAAACTAAGATATACTTAATTTTGGATTTTTTTCCATCCGGTTTTCAGTCATGCTAAGCCTACCAAAGTTTAGAAAATGTCTCCATTTCCATTCTCATTTCCGTTACGAACTTTCTGAGGAGCTAGCCAATTCATTTGTTTAATACTCACTTTTCCTACGCCGTTTTCAGTCTTATTTAACTTTAGCAATGTGGTAAAGTGTTTTGTCCCGTTCGTCTATCTAACTTTGATACAAGTTGAGTCCAGTTGATTTCAAGGCACTTTTCCCATATGCCTGCTGACGTCAAAAGCGTAACTGTATGTAAAGTACAAATGCGATGCGGAAGGATGCCACTCTGCCATAAAACTTGGAATGCACGAGAAACAAAGACTTCACGTGACTTTTGGTAATGGCGCACATTTCGCAACAGAAATTATGAATATAGTATTCACCCTCAGAAACCCACATAAATACCCATTAGGATGATTTGAAAGTACAAGTGTATAGTCATTATTATGCCATGTGACCAGAAAATACCAGAATCGAGTAAGATCACCTACCATCACGGTTTTCTATCTTCCATCCCTTGGAAATTTATATTTTGCATTCCGGTAAAGGTATTGCTAAGCTCAATTGATGGTTATTAATTACATTCTGAAAGTAAGCAGTCAGTGAATCTACATGCAGGTCTTCAAAGGTTTTTATTTATAAAGTATTTTAGCTCCGACAAAAATCTAAGAGATGTCACAGGAAGTTGATTAGTTATGAAATGTTTTCTAAACTGAATTCAGGTAAAAAGAAGCAAAGACCATGTATGTGAATAAACGCGCGCGCGCGCGCGCGCGCACACACACACACACATATATATATATATATATATATAATATATCTATAATATATATTGTATATGAGGAAAAACATTCTGTGAATATTTCAATTTCCTGAGATGAATAGGAATTATTGCATGCTACAAATTGAGAGAGAGAGAGAGAGAGAGAGAGAGAGAGAGAGAGAGAGAGTTGCACTGTTAGCTTCATGACCAAATACGTTTATAATAACGATTTCTCATTTCACAAAGCATTAACCACAAAGGGGTAAGCAATAATTTTGACGCTCCAGATAAAAGTTACACATATATAATATGTTTAACAAACTTAATTCCAAAAGGAGAAATGCAAAAGAGAAACTGTGCAAGGGTCCCGAGAAATACTGAGGGTTTAGGCGGGAAAGGAAAGAGGGGGATGGCATCACAGAATAGTTGGTTTTTGTTTTATAGTTTACACCCATTGCGCTCTCATGGAGCTATGGTTTCCTTTGTAAAACGTATCTTCTCCTTGGGGCTATGATACCTTCCTCTCCCCATGGTGTCTACTTTAGCCTTTGGAAGCCAAAAAAGATGGGACGACAAACTCGATACGTCCTCTTTTTCTGAAGAAAAAACATTGGTCATGACAGAGCACGTGTTTTGGTTCTTTATTCAAGTAACACATCTACTTCTTCCTTTGACAAACTTGGATTTTTCTTCAATATTAAACAGTTAACGCCTGTGATGCGTGTTTTCTCCCATAAGAGAACTTCTCTTAGAGCAGGAGTTCAGCTACCAGGACTGTGGCAGAAGCTCTTGAGCTCCCCAGGATAAAGGTGAAGTACTCACTGTCTGAAGCTTAAGTAAAATCATAGTTGGTAGCTGACCCAGCCTGCACATTTAACAATCTTAGCTTCTAACAACACTGTTTCCTTTTTGCAGCGCACTTTTTAGTAAATGCTCCCTCAGGATAAATGTACTTTATTAAAATGATCCGGGCAGAAAAACCTTATATTTTTTAAATAATTATCCATGCCCTTTTCTCATGATAAAAACCATTACAGTCCAACCTAATCCAGCCTCTATCCCTTCCTTTATCTGTTTTACTGGTGGACTCATCAAAGTTCCCTTTTGCTACGCATAACAATGTTTCATAGGCACTTATATTTTCTACCAGAGACATTTTTACGGTACAAACTAATTCCAAAGGCAAGGTTCTAATTTGGATTACTCTATGCAAGAGAACTTGCATTCCTCCTCTCCCTGCCGCTCGCCTGTATTAATGCTGCCGTCCACTTGGATGAAGTTTTGCTTTTGTGTCTAACTGTCGCGCATGGAGAACGTTATTGCTCGTAATTATGGCAGCTAGTTTTTGTGCTGGGTTTTGCTATCACAGGTAGACATGTAGGTTGCCACCAATAATAGCAGTCAAGGAGGATATTTGGTGAATTACAGAAGACCTTGTAGAACATAAGAATGGATTACAATGAAAAGAAAAAGAACATAATCTGCCAACAGAGACTAAATCCACCGAATGTTATCAGTTCATTATTAACATAATGGCTGTAATAATATAGCCAATACGACTCAGCCTTCATAACATCTTACTGACAATGTAAGGCTCTCCTATATGTACGTATCTCAGAAAAATAAATTACATTTTTTAAAATATACGTATATTATCATGAGAAGTGAAGAACAAGCCAAGTCTCTTGAAGGAGAGATGCAATTAGTATTGATATTTTACAGAATTTCGACTTTATTAGCCTGAAAAGGGAGAGATGATTATGCTACACTTCAATAATGGAAAACAAAGGAATTATCAATAAATGAAATCTTATTGGCCTCTGAGATATTGTGCTAAAAGACTTGGCACTCAGCAGTTAAATTACTAGCAATGAAGATTCATTCATAAGTTATACCGGAAGAAATATTCTTTTCTTAAATCGATAATATGAAACTCTTGATACGATAGATATTGCAGTTTCATCAACAAATATTAACTGATGTCTCCCTTAGGACTTCCTCCATTTCCTCCCAAACTGAGAAGAAAAACTTCATCAAACTGAAGTTTCTGTTTCTACCTATAGAAGTCCATTCCACCACGTCAGGTAGTTACACATGACTCACCCTTATCTGAGTATTTATATATATGGATAGTAAACAAATGATAAATCTTTGGCGTCCAATTTGTAGCTAGTCTTCGAGTCACCCTGTTCATTCGATTTGGCAAATGGGAGATCTAAGAAAAGTCATGGGTAGATGCGAACATCACAGCAATTTTTTTTCCTAGGGGCATTTGGCAGTACATGCGACATTAGATTGGGACCTTTACTACTTACGAGTATGTGCGTTTCTGGAATGAGTTTGGTAGGTTAAAAACGGGCAACTCTGTTTTACATCATACAATACAATTACGGTTGCGTTCTCAGTATTAATATGGTGGCTCCTATCAATGCATTACGACGCTATGTTTATGGACAATATGAATTATTATTAATAATCTTGCTATTATATAAGAAGCTGCTTTCTTGTTTCCATGGAAGTGTTTCTAAGGTTGTGTAACTTCTTTTTTATACTTGATACCTGAAGTGTATTAAGGCGTGTTGTGCGGTGGGAACGGTGGGCTGTTAATTGGGGTGGGGCGGGCTATCATGGGGGGCGGGGCAAGGGTGGGTTCGGGACATGACCAGTATAAAAGTTTGCCATAGGAGCTAGAAGGGATGAACGCCAATTTTTTTTTCTTTCTTTTTTTAAGCAGTTAGAGATTGTAGAGAATGTTCTTGTAGCTGATAATGGATTTTTTTTTACTTTTGTTTTTCATACGGATACATCATTTGTTATTGTAATTATGTATGTCAATCATATGATACAGACTGGTGTAATGAAAGCGATAGATACTCATTAAGTAGCCTACACTAGTCTGCATAACAGGCTGTGGTATCTCATCATGTATTCATGGTAATGCTTTTCCTCATTACAATGACAGAATCTAAAAAGTAGGCCTATATATTTTATACGAAGCTAGCATACTGATGGGTATTGTGTCTAATATCATATTTATAAAAAGAAAGTCAAGAAAACATAAAAACGTAACATCTAAGCAGGCTAACGGCATTCACTTGTGGGTAAGCTTGGAGATAAGGACAGGCATAGGTAGCTACACTACGTTGAGTCCTGGTTAGGTTAGCAAGTTAACTATAAACTTAAATTTTTGCGTTGGTTTCTTGTTCATTGCATGTTTGAAAAAAGAGTGGTACTTTTGAATCGAGATAAAATGAAAATATCTTAAGATTAGCCCATATCAAAACAAAACAAAAACACAATAAGCACACCAAAGTTCGGTTTTGATGTATAACTGAGCCAATATTATCGAAGTTTGGGATTTAGACCTGATTACACCGGCTCTTTCTTATCACTTGTGTGGTGTGTACATAAATGATACATACAAATATTTTCTTCCCATTATATCAGCAATGCTCTTCCTTGTGTTATAAATCATTGTTATATCCCTGTAGGAAGGCAATTTCTGCTCATGTTGGAGCACAAGTTCAGTTAATATTTCAGTCGCCATGTCTGGGCATTGATTTTTTCCCATAGGCATTTTCCTAGGAGCGAAACACACATACACACATATACATATATCCATATATACATATATCTATATATATTATATATATATATATGTGTGTGTGTGTGTGTGTGTGTGTGTGTGTGTGTGTGTGTGTGTGTGTGTGTGTGTGTGTGTGCGCGCAATGACGTAGAGTCTAGGGCAGCGACATCAAAGACGCGTTTGTGTCCATGCGGTTGCGTTTTCAATTGCTATGGAGAGATTGTGACGCAATCCACAAGCACAATACAAACGACACCTAGCTTAAGAAAACAAGTGTACGTTTTTTTTTTCTTTTGGCAAAAGCAAACCCAACCGTTTTATTATTTTTTTTTTCATTTAAAAATCTTAAAATTCAGTGTGGGGAAAACTGAAAGTAGTGCAAATAAAAAACGAACCGATTACAAGCATATCCACATCTGTACAGTAAAGGGAAGGAAGGCCCAAAAGCACACGGTGGACAGCTGCGAGCTTCTAGATCCTAGGCTAAAGAATGACTAACTGGCTGTTGCATAAAAAAAGATAGCCCCTGAATTTTAGCGAACATTTTTTAATCCTTTTAATCATTTTTATTAGGAAGGTTTAATAAAAATTAGTCTTCGCGATAACTGACATGAAAGGATGCGTGCTAATAATCATATGGTTTCGCATATTGACTTCAAAGTCACGATTAGCGTAGATATTGGAATTACAGCGTTCACGTTCAATCCATGTTCAGGATTAATTTTGTCTAAGCTAATTATTGGATTAATTTTCTTGTTTTCAGAAAGAAATCGCAATGTCATCTTATTCTGCTGTCTTCTTTAAAAGTATATATCGTCGTCCAGCATTTGACTATTTCTTCTTCGGCCTCTTCTCTTGAAATAGTTTGTTACCGTTCAATGTGGTGTATTAGCTCTAATTAGTTTATTTCTTATGCTATTTCTATTTTTTCTAGAGCCTTTTCATCTTATCCATGGTTAGTTTCTTTTTGTACCCTTTTTCTTCTTTTGATCATACTCTCCAATGTTCCTTTTACTATCATCGCCTAAAAAGGTCTGAAAAAGGTGTTTCGCGACGAGTTAAAGATACAGGAATTTTAGGAGAGGATATTTATGATTTATTTATTAGAATGAAAATGTAAAAAATAAGTAATGTGCATGTTAACTAGTACAGGAAAAATGCTTAATAAAACATGGCGTTTTTATTTTAATTTTCGTTAGTGAAACAAGACTATTTGACCATAGATTTTAGCACGTTTTAATTTACGTTGAAAGTTAGGAATAGTTTACAACTTACACGTGAGGGGAAAATCTTGCACATATCCTGAGTAAGCTGGAGGTCGGATCACGCCTTTCTTATTTTTCATATCCGTTCTACCCTGTTTAGTTCCCTTCTCTCTTTTCATCCTCTCTGTTTCATCGTTCACCCAAGTTTGTTCCTGTAATCTTTCTTCCTCAAACATCTTCCTCTTGCATACTTTCACTTCTGCTACTTTTTCAGTTAAGCAATCCATTTCCGGTAGTCTGATCATACAACTGCTTTTTAGGATATCTTCTGACCCTATACTATACTATGCTCCTTCAAACTAGATAAATCTGCTTTGTAGTAAGTTATTTCTTCTCACTTTCCTTTTGTCGAAAGTTTTGTTCTGCCTTGCACCCAAAAATGATTGGTTATCACACTGTGATCCGAGATTTTCTTCGTCATGCATCATTCTAAATAACACCTCTTTGACTAACTCATGATTCATTACACTTTTATTTTGTTTCCTTCCCAAAGTGTCCATCCTACATCCCTATGATCCCAGTTCAGTAAAAATAAATCCATAATCGCTCACCTAGATCATAATCAGCCCATTTCTACCCGGTTTGGTTTCCACGTGTTCATTAAAGTTCCGTAACGTCATAACAGCTTATTTTTCTTTAGAGTTCTCATTCATTTTTTACATTTCATTTTTCTTTTCTTCCCGTATTGCATGCTGAGAAGGTATAACAGTGATTATATTAAGGGTGGCATTGTGTGATCTAAAATTTAACGTACATTTTCCCGCCCCGTTGCTCTGGATTAGTAGTCTCAATAAAAAATGGGCCCACTGTTACAATATACCTCTCTGTTAATAACTAATTCACAGTGTATTATTTATGCATGTAAGTGGACCCCCACCCCCCAACTCCAGATGTCTTCCGGTGTCAGGTGTGGGGTGGTTTTTGTATTTCACATTTCGATGCCATCACTATTCCTATAACGTGATCATTAAAACTCGCCCCCCTTCCCGTGTTATTTTTTCTTTAACACCCCCCCTCCCTTTTTTCACTTATTGCTACTCATGCCGATCTTCTGATGTGGTTATTTAAAAAGATATTTTTATTATACAGTTTCCTTTCGATTTTCATTATTTTATTGCCTGCTTGAACTTTGTACATTGAAAAATATAGTCATGATTTTCAATTATTTATTGGACTTGAACTACATTAAAAATAATTTATCAATATATATATATATATATATATATATATAATATATATATATATATGTGTGTGTGTGTGTGTGTGTGTGTGTGTGTGTGTGTGTGTGTGTGTGTGTGTGTGTGTGTGTAATTTTCATCTGTACGACTATATTTTTCTTTCCTAATAATCCTGCATTTTTGCACCCAGGTTTCCTTGATGCGTTCTTTTCAGCGCGGTCTATTCAGTATAGATTCGCATATACTTTTGGGGTCACACTGTTGAGTAAGAGCTCTGATGAGAGTAAAAGTTAATTCATATTACAAAATGCAACCTCACATGATACATTGTTACCAAAGACCTTGATTTTACAACTGACCTCAAAGATCTGGTCACCTTAGTTTAAAACAGCTGTTTATGATTACTTTAATTTCTAATGCTTATGTGTAATGTTCGTGATTCTGTTCAATTCATTCGTTTACATTTTATGGAGTATAGTTATTTCTAAGTCTTGTTTTACTTGATTTCAAGTGAACTTTCGAACATTTCATTTGCTACCTTTTACTATCCTGTGCATACAGTTTTTATACATATTTATTTATAAAAAATATCACATTTTCCCACTGTAAGATGAAATCTATTGCGTTCATTAACTTGCAAATGGTGTTCTCATTGATATGCTCTCACTGGTATGCATGTCTGACGCAAAACGCGATCTGACGTCCTATGAATTCGAGATCCGTTCGCTTTAATATTGAATAGTATTTACTTTTTAAGAAATCAGAAAACTCTCTTTAGTCAAACTTATAACAATCATGAACAGTTATATATTTTGTGTGGTTTTCAACCTAAATCTTTCGATATTTTACATGCAAACAGCCTTTCAGCACATGTTATAACCAAAGATCTTCATAACAAGCAGTATTCAGCTTGTATGAATACTATGAATATAACAAGAAATAGTACAATCTATAGTACGTTACATATTAATGAATATTTAAACTTAATTATGAACATACGTGTCTTAAACATACCGAAGGCTACGCCACTTTCCCTTTCATAGATAATAGGTTTCACGTAAGATCTGTAGTGAACAGTGCTGTATACACAGACACAGGTGTCACAGTTGGCCTGGAGTAGCTGCGGACGCAGGTGCCAGCTGTCAAACTGTTAATCGAACGGTGTGTGCAAGTAGTGAAGACAATCCTAGTTAATTTTGATAAATTAGCATAACTGAATGTTGTCATTTGAAACATTATGGCGTTGAATTGGTTGTATTTTGTGCTCTTAACTATTGTATTACACAAAGTCTGTTTATCTGTAGCAGACAAACCCAAGACTGTTACAGGAAGTGATAAGGGCGGCCGCCACCTAATATTGGTGATATCATTGGATGGCTTCAGTCGCCGCTACATCGAGAATTTCACGCTGGAAAATCTCTCTAGGATATACGCCAGAGGAAGTTCCACTGAGAGTTTCAGGTTAGGCAATGGAGTTTCGAAGTATTGGGGTAGCTAGTACTAGGTGATGTAAAATTCAGTTTCAACCTTTAAAAGGTATACAACCGACTGGACTGGCCAACTCACCGACTACTGCGTTTTTGGCCACCCTCCGATAAAGTACTTTAACACGTCCTGACACCGGAGATGGTCATCAGTCATGAGTTGTTGGTGGTGATAGCAGGAGCTCAAGACCTAGAGTAAAAAACCGCATGGTACAGGGGTGGACCATGTACGATCAGTGTGTACAACCCCCAAAAAAGTACATTATAACGCGTCCTGACACCGGAGATGGGCATCAGTCGCGACTTGTTGTTGGTGGTAAACGGAGCTAAAAACCTCTACTCTCCTTTCGAAGTAAGTATTTTTTCCAGTTAGAAATTAAGGCCAAATTTTAAGATTTAAACAGAGGGTAGTGAAAAGGGTGTACACGGCAGTCCAAATCTCACCTAAACGCGTTCAACATTTTTACTTACAACTCGGAATATTTAGAAGATTGACGCCATCTCGATGTTTACGGAGTCGCTTGTGTCAATAAACTTCCCATTTCCTGTGATAAATCCGCACACCACTTGCACCCACAGACGCTGGGGCACTTTCATCACAACAATCGGAACACGGAAACTTACCAGCTTGTTTGTTAGTAAACAACTGTTTTGGTAGAAGCAGACGACGAAGCGTGCACTTCGATATTTTTTAAATAAATAGTAAAACATCAATATTTTACATATTTATGATGATTAATTTGAAAATATTTGTTATTGAAAAAGTAACGCGATTCTGACTCAAATTTATGTAATTATTTTTTGGAATTAGAACGTTCGTTTAAGTCCTGTATTATGATGTCATCACATCTTGGCTTTTGTACCTATTGTAAATAATTGCTTTACTCAACTTTCTTGCAGAACAGTTTACCAGTTATTCATGCAGATTATCAGCTATTCATGTACTTTTTGGATATATGAAGATGTTTTACTGCCTGATTATCGCCGTAGGGTGACGCAATCGTTTCGGTCCCTGGGCCTCTGTTTTCGCACCATAAGAAGGTATAGGGCCGAATTTGCAATGACCAGAAAGACATTAAAAGAGGAAAGTTAGCATTGAGGGACATGTTTTGATTGAGAAAAATACAATTTCATACATTCAACTTCCCTGTCAGATATATACTTAGCTATAGACTCCGTTGTCCCCGACAGAAATTCGAATTTCGCGGCACACGCTACAGGTAGGTCAGGTGATCTACCGGCCTGCCGCTGGGTGGCAGGAATAGGAACCATTACCGTTCTAGAACCAGATTTTCTCTGTCGCCGGTGCTAGTAACATCGTTGCTAGTTCCTCCTGACTTTGACTTTCGTGTTTCATCGCCGTTGATCTTCTAGACTGATATTTTGGTGACGTATTGGATCTCTGGCCTGGCATACGCTTTTGTGGACTGTTTTTTGAATTTGGATTTGGATTTTTCTCAGAATGTCTGATTCTTCGTTTTCGTTCAGAGTGTGTGTGGAGGAAAGTTGTAATGTGAGACTACCGAAAGCTTCGGTAGACCCTCACACTACTTGTAAGAAATGTAGAGGGAATGAATGCTCACAATTGAATACATGTGAAGAATGTAAGAATTTAAATGAGGAGGAATGGAAGATTCTTAACTCTTATTTAAGAAAATTGGAAAGGGATAGGGCTAGAAAAGCCTCTTCCAAGAGTTTGAGTAGGTCGGTCTCTAACGAGCCAGTTAGTAGTCTGTTGCCTATCTCTAATGTAATTTCTTCCTCCCATACAGCTTTACCTTCTCAATTATCCAACTCTGCAAGTTCAACATCGGAAATTGCAAATCTGAAAGCTTCCCTTTTGAAGATGGAGCGTAAGTTAAAGGATTTGGAAGGTAAGCAAAGTGAAAGTGTTCCCAGTGAAGTGGAGGGTGCGTCTGATCGGCTCTGTCTCGCTTCCAGGTCTAGACCTCTTCCAAGCTCCCAAGCCCAGAGGAGAAGGAATGTTGAAAGCCGCAGGGAGGTTTCAGAGAATCCCCACCGGTCAGGCGTCCCCTCGGCAGATTCTGTAGTTGCGTCCCAGACTGCCAAGGATAGCCGTTGGAAGGGCATCCTAAAACAGTGTTTTTCTTCATCCGATTCTTCTTCAAAGAAAGGATGGAGTTCGGACAAGCTGTCGAGACCTTCTAAAAGATCTTGGAAGTCGGCAGCTTTGGACTCCAGCCCGGAAGAGTTCCCGGAAGAATATCCTCCGGAAAAGAAGAGCAAGGAGGTATTTTCATCAGATCCTCCTTCCCCTAGATCGGAAGTGGAAAGAGAAGACGCAGCTACTAAGATCCTGAGACAAATGCAGCAGCAGATATCTTCGTTGGTGGGAGTTTTGAAGAAGGATCCTCCCAGGAGAAAGGATCGATTCCTTCCAGTTAAAAGATCCCGTCCGGTGGAAGTCTCTGACAGCTCGGACGAGGCGCCTGCCAGGAGTCTGGCGCCAGCCAGGCGCAAAACGCCTACGAGGCGGGAGGATTCTAAAGTACATAAATATAAAAAGGCACAGGAGGCGCCTGAAACTCCTACTAGGTGCAAAGCGCCTGAGACTCCTGCCAGGCGCCTGGCGCCTGAGGCGCATTCGGGGCGCCTGGCGCCTGAGGCGCATTCGGGGCGCCGGCGCCTGAACCACCTTTCAGCCATGATAGACTGTCCAGGATGGATACGCCCTCCAGGCGCCAGGCGTCAACCAGGCGCCAGGAGCCAGGAGCCAGGCGCCAGGCTCCATGAACCAGGATCTTCATCGGACAGGGAGTTAGAAGCGGACCGAGAGGCTCCTCTTTGGGACTTTTTGCAGGATCAGTTTTCGCCTGACAGGGTCTCTAGATGTCGCACAGGCGGCCGTAGCCCTTGTCAGGATGTGCCTGATTCTGCGAGAGGTTTGAAACATTCAAGACCTTCTCCTGATAGGGACGGGAGTTGTCGCACAGGCGGCCGTCATCCTTATCAGGAAAGTCTTAGTGTAACTAAAGGCAAAGGGCAATATCGGCCTTCGCCTGGCAGGGACTCAAGATGTTGCACAGGCGGCCGTAGCCCTTGTCAGGTTAGAGTCGATGTTGCTATGAGCCCTTCACCTTGCTTAGAGAGGAGTCCTCCTCCGGTTGCGCACTCTTCTCCAAATGTCACTCCTCAAGAATTGGAAGATGTTTCGGACTTGGAAGAAAATAAGGGGGCAGGTCTTTCGGACTATAAGACCTTGACAGCCCTCTTATTGAAAGAATTCGGAGAGTCTCTGAGTCCTGCTGCCCCTCCTTCTCCTCGGTCTTTATTTTCAAGTACGAAGACTTCAAAGTCTTCCTCTTTTTTGAAGATGCAGCCTACCATCTCAATGAAGAGGGCTTTGCAGGCTTTCGGAAATTGGCTTAAATCCAAGGAGGAGGCGGGGAAGACTGTGTTTACCTGTCCCCCTTCCAGACTATCGGGAAGGAGAGGGATTTGGTACAACACGGGGGAAGCAATGGGACTTGCTCTTCCCTCTTCAGCAGACGCAGACTTCTCGACCTTGGTGGACTCCGCAAGAAGACACGCGCTTCCATCGGCTAAGACGAACTGGACTATGTCGGAAATGGACCATCTCCTCAAGGGAGTATTCCATGTCTTGGAAGTTTTTAACTTCCTAGACTGGTCCCTTGGGGCTTTGGCCAAGAAGACACAAGACCCTGATTTCTTAGAACCCGAAGTCCTGCATAGTGTGCTCGCCTGCATGGATAAGGCGGTGCAAGATGGATCAGCGGAAGTGGCATCCCTTTTTGGGGCAGGAATTCTGAAGAAGAGGGCTGTCTTTAGTTAATTTCTGACTAAAGCAGTCTCTCCAGTCCAGAGGGCGTCTCTCTTATACTCCACTCTGTCTAAACAGTTGTTCCCTTCTCAGTTAGTGAGGGATATTTCCCACACGCTGACTGAGAAGGCAACACAAGACTTGCTTGTCCAATCAGCAAAAAAGTCAAGACCAGCTGTTCCTGCCACGAAGAGGGAGCCAAGAAGTGCCCAGCAGCCCTTTCGAGGGAGCTCTTCAGGCCGAGCCCCTAGGAAGAGAGGAGTGGAAAGAAGAGGAAGGTCTTCCATTAGAGTCCCGAAAAAGAATCCCAAATGAGATACCAGTCCTCCAAGCACCAGTAGGGGCCAGGCTACTGAAATTTTCAGAAGCGTGGGCCTCGAGGCAAATAGATTCTTGGTCTCTGGAAGTGCTCAAGAAAGGATATCTCATCCCCTTCAGAGACAGACCTCCATTGACGATGACACCGAGGGAGCTGTCAGCGAGGTACAAAGATCCTGCAAAAAGAGATTCCCTGTTAGGGTTAGTACAGCTTTTACAATCGCCTCTTCTTAGTGCCAAAAGCTTCGGGAGGGTGGAGGCCTGTGCTGGACGTGAGTGCATTAAACCGCTTCGTGGAGAAGACAAAGTTCTCCATGGAGACTTCCAACTCGGTCCTTGCGGCTCTGCATCCAGGAGATTAGATGGTCTCCCTCGACCTTCAGGACGCTTACTTTCACGTCCCCCTGCATCCTTCATCGAGAAAATATCTTCGATTCATGGTGCAGGGAAGGATTTACCAATTCAGGGCTTTGTGCTTCGGCCTCTCGACAGCTCCTCAGGTGTTTACGGCGTTGATGAGGAACGTAGCAAGATGGCTACATCTGAAGGGAGTGAGAATATCACTTTACTTGGACGACTGGCTCATAAGAGCGCAGTCAAGACAGCAGTGTTTGGAGGACTTGGAGATAACTCTGGATCTAGTCAAATCTCTAGGATTGCTCGTGAACCTCAAGAAGTCGCAGACGATCCCCAGCCAGGACATTGTCTATCTGGGGATTTGGATGGATTCTTGGGGTTTTCGAGCATTTCCATCCCAAGAAAGAATTATGAGAGGATTGGAAAAAATCTCGGCCTTCCTAGAGAAAGAATGAAGCTCAGCGAGGGAATGGCTCAGTCTTCTGGGCACCCTTTCGTCGCTAGAGCAGTTCGTTTCTCTAGGGAGGCTGCACATGAGACCCCTGCAGTTCTACCTGAGGAGAATGTGGAACAGGAAGGCAGGAGAACTGGCAGATTCCTTTCCTCTACAGGAAAGCATCAAGAACCACGTGCGATGGTGGTTAGAACCTCTGAAAAAGAACGAGGGAGTGTCCTTGTCTCTGCAGAACCCTCGCCTAGTGTTGTTCTCCGACGCCTTGGAAACAGGATGGGGAGCGACACTAGGGACAAAGGAAGTGTCAGGCATCTGGACGAAAGAACAGATGCCCTGGCATATAAATGCGAAAGAGCTTATAGCCATTCATTTGGCTCTGAGACATTTCGAGGACGAGGTCAGAGGCTTGGTGGTCCAGGTCAACTCGGACAACACCACGGCTCTGGCATATATAAGAAAGCAGGGGGGGACACACTCTTTCTCCCTTTATGAGCTGGCAAGGGATCTATTAATCTGGGCGGAGGAATGAAAGACAGTACTCTTGACGAGATTCGTTCAAGGAGGGAGAAATATAAGGGCAGACAGATTGAGCAGGAAGAACCAGGTCCTTCCAACAGAATGGACCCTTCATTCAGAAGTCTGTCAGAAACTGTGGTCTCTATGGGGGAAACCTCAAGTAGATCTGTTTGCGACGTTCCTCTCCAGAAGGATGGAAAACTTCTGCTCGTTGGGGGAGGATCCCAGAGCCCTAGCAGTCGATGCCCTGCTCATGGATTGGATGGGCATAGATGCATATGCTTTTCCCCCATTCAAGATACTGGGGGAGGTGATAAGGAAGTTCGTGTCCTCGGAAGGAACGAGGATGACGTTAATCGCTCCCTTTTGGCCCGCTCGAGAATGGTTCACAGAGGTACTGGAATGGACGGTGGACTTCCCCAGATCTCTTCCCGAAAGGACAGATCTGCTCAGACAACCCCACTTCGAGAAGTATCACAAAAACATCCACGCTCTCGCCCTGACTGCCTTTCGACTATCGAAAGATTGGTCAGAGCGAGAGGCTTTTCTCGCAAAGCTGCAAAAGCAATTGCGAGAGCAAGAAGATCCTCTACCATGCGGATCTACCAATCGAAGTGGGAAGTCTTCCGTAGATGGTGCAAGGCGAAGAAGCTGTCCTCCGATACCTCTGTGACCGAAATTGCCGATTTCCTGCTATATTTGAGAGAGGAATCTCAATTAGCAGTATCCACTATAAAGGGCTATAGGAGCATGTTATCTGCTGTGTTCAGGAACAGGGGCCTGAACATAGAGGATAACAAAGACCTTAATGATTTGATTCGATCATTTGAGACGTCAAAATCAAAGACTTCACTTACCCCTAGCTGGAACCTAGACGTGGTTCTTAAATACCTCACATCAGAGAAGTTCGAGCCTCCTAATCAAGCATCCTTCAGAGACATTACGAGGAAGTGTATTTTTCTAATGGCTCTCGCTACTGCAAAAAGAGTAAGCGAATTGCAGGCTCTAGACTCGAGAGTGGGCTTTAAGGGAGACTCGGCAGTGGTATCTTTCTGGCCTTTGTTTTTAGCAAAGAATGAAAATCCTTCAAGACCTTGGCCCAGGAGTTTTGAAGTTAAAGGGCTTTCTCAACTTGTGGGAAAGGAAATTGAAAGATCATTATGTCCTGTTAGATCCTTGAAATTTTACCTGCAGAAAAAGAAACAGTTGCAAGGTTGCAGTCAGTCTCTGGTGTGCGGTTAAGGACCCGAAGAGACCAATGTCCAAAAATGCCTTAGCCTTTTCTGTCAGAAATGTGATAAGTGAGGCACACATGAAATGTAAAAGTGAATCATTTGCAGCATTGAGAGTTAAAGCGCACGAGGTACGTGCGATTGCTACATCGATATCGTTCAACAAGAACATGTCGATGAAAAACATCTTAGCAGCTACGTACTGGAGGTGCAACTCGGTGTTTGCCTCCCATTACTTAAAAGATGTAAGAGTAACATACGAGAAATGCTTCTCTCTGGGTCCGTATGTATCAGCGGATACAGTGCTGGGTGAAGGAGATAAGACTGATCCTTAATTTTTCTTTAATTTTTGTATAATTTTAATTTCAAAATAGTTTGGTGTTGAATTTTAAGGTTGTTTGAAAGGTGGTTGGGGATAACTCCTTTCAATCTTAGTACTAATCCACGGTTAGGATCGGGTGATCGGGATCAGTGTTGTACTCCTTTGTTATGCCATTAGGCATAGGTATATTGTCATGTAAGTGGATAGGACCCCATTGACAATTACCATCAGGTTCTGTCGAGTAAGTGGATAAGACCCCATTGACAGTCCTCACAAGAGCTCTCAGCCATAGGTCACACCCTCGCTGAGGCTCTTGAGGCGAAGCAGACTTCTAAGCAGTAGCTATGAAATCTTCCGCCAAAACAGGTAGGAACCAGGATATTTTTGATTTTTTTACTTTTACCCTACCAACCGTATAGTTGTTTACCTGTCTAATCAGTAATTAGCTGTCTCTTACCCTCCGCCAAAGGTGCCAATCAGCTAAGTATATATCTGACAGGGAAGTTGAATGTATGAAAATGATATTGTTATTGTACAATAAAGTTTCATACATACTTACCTGGCAGATATATACGATTAAATGGCCCACCCAGCCTCCCCTCAGGAGACAGGTGGAAGAGAAAATCTGGTTCTAGAACGGTAATGGTTCCTATTCCTGCCACCCAGCGGCAGGCCAGTAGATCACCTGACCTACCTGTAGCGTGTGCCGCGAAATTCGCGATAAGTATGTATGAAACTTTATTGTACAATAACAATATCATTTTTTTCCCTTGTTCTTTGAGGAGACCTTGCCTCTAGAGAACCCCCTTCCTCGAGGAAAAGCTCTCGAGGAAGGAGCTCCACGAAAGGGCTTAAATTTCTTCTTGGGGGCTTGTGCGGCTGAAGTAGAAGCCTGGGCTGTAGGACGTCTGGAAGACTGTGTCAAGAGGTCCTGTGTCGCCTTTTCTTGCAGGTTAACTGACAGATCCTTAATCATGGACTGCGGGAAAAGATGTGTCGAAAAAGGGGCGAACAACAATTCTGCCTTTTGCGCAGGAGACACTGATTTCGCCGCAAAACTGCAGTGCAGAGCTCTCTTCTTTAGTAGTCCAGTAGCGAAATGGGATGCCAGTTCATCAGAGCCATCCCTTACTGCTCTATCCATACACGCTAAGACGCTGGATAATTCCTCCAAAGAAATCGAGTCTGGACTTTTGGATTGTAAGTCCAGGGCCCCCAAGCACCAATCCAGGAAGTTAAATACTTCTAAGGTCCTGAAGATGCCTTTCAGATGGTGATCCATTTCCGACATGGTCCAGGAAACTTTTGCTGATGAAAGGTACGACCTCCTCGGAGCGTCAACCAAGTTAGCGAAATTGCCTTGGGAGGAAGACGGAGCTTTCAATCCCGCTTCTTCTCCCGTTTCGTACCAGATTCCTGCTCTCCCGCTTAGTCTCGATGGAGGAAGAGCAAAGGAAGTGTTGCCTTTCGCCTTTCTTGAGTCCATCCAATCTTGGATTCTTTTAAATGCTCTCTTCACAGAGAGCGAAGTGGCCATTTTCACGAAGCCAGGTGCTTTCCTGGTCTTCGATGAGGCCAACTGAGAAGGCGGAGAGCAAGGAACCGGTGCCTGAAACTTATCCGGGAACAAGTTTTTCAGAAGGTGAGTCAACGTCTTATAATCCGAGGCGGATGACGTTGTTGGCTCTTCATCGTCCGCAGGACACGAATCACTAGACGATTCTCTTTCTTTAACAGCAGCGTCCTTCAAAGACCGTGATGTTATTAATCCTTGAGGCCCTGTTCGTAAGAGGGTGCCTCTGTCTGAAGTAGGGTTAGAAGTACCAATCCGTTTCTGTTTCACCGCTAACTTCGACACTTTAAGATCTTGGAAGGTAACATCCTGTGGAACATCATGACGCTTCGGACTAATATATTCTTCCAAGGCGTCCTCCTGAGTGTCCTGGAGAGCGTCCCGATGTGTAAGACGCCGAGCGTCCTGTGAAGCGTCTTCACAAGCGTCCTGGCGAGCGCTTCGACGAGCAGGATGTCGAATGTCGTTGGAAGCTTCTTCAAAAGCGTCCTGATTAATGTCACGCAAAGCAGGACGTCGAGTTTCTTTCACATTATCTTCCTTAACGACTAATTGTGCAGGACGTCGAGCGTGTCGTGCGTATTCAGAGACGTCCTTACGAGGCTCTTGATCTTGATGAGCCTTGCTCTGATCTTGAGGTGCACGAGAAGAAAACTTAGAATGATGATCGTCAATCGGAGATTTCTGGACGTTCACGACCTCTTGACAAAGACGCCGGCCGCCTGTGCGACAACTCACGTCTTTGTCATGCTCGTCTCTCCTAGACGCTCTCTCATAAGGAACGCTTTCACGTTCTCGAATGAGTCGGCTGCTAGAAGGTGACGAAGAGGCCGAAGAACGAGGAGAAGGAGCCGGGGACTGCCTGGTTCTCTTGACAGGCAGCCACCAGTCCTTCCTCCGCCGACAGGGTTCTGTCTCTCTCTTCGCAAAATAGGACGCCAACTGTTTCTGCATATCCATCAATATCTCCCTTGACGGAGAAAATTCTTGATCAGGAGAAAGACTAATCCTGTGAGAGGAAGACGGGCGAGGGGATGCCCTCTCCTTCGTCTCAGGAGCAAATTTATAGCGACTTGGGTGCTCAAAAGCGTCCTCCTCCGATGAAGTCTTGGTCCTTTTCTGTGGTGGGAAGGCTTCAAAATATTCAGGTGACGAATAAAAAGAAGGTTGATAAGAAGGACGTGAAGCGTCCTCTTCTCTAAAACCTTTCTTAAGAGGGCGACAAGGACGACGGCCGCCTGTGCGACATCTTGCGCCCCTGCCGCTCTCCTTGCGAGAGGCTCTCCGAGAGCTCCAGCTCCGGTGAGGGGAGGACGCCTCGGAGGATGAGAAACATTCTTTAAGGCCTCGTGCCCGCGCACGATCCTTGGCAGCCTGGGACGCGTCCACAGATTCTGCCGAAGGGACGTCAGACCGGTTTTTAGTTCCCGTAACCCTCCTTCGGCTTTTGACTTGCCCACTCCCTAAGTCCTGGGAGTCCGACAGAGGTCTAGACCTGGAGGCATTATGGGACCGATCTGATGCTCCCTCCACAACACTAGATGCACCAACACTTTCATTGCACTTCAACACATCCGATTGCAGCGCGAGCACTTTTAACTCCAGGGCACGAATGGACTCCATTATCGTAGAGAGCACATTTCCTTCTGTAGACACCTCCTGATTGCCCAAAGGCAACACTACAGGGTTAGGTTCAATGAAATCTACAGGGGGGTCGATGGTGATACAATATTACCCTGACTTCTACTCACAGAAGCACTCCTGGAGGAAGACCTCCTGATTCTATTGCGCTCAAGCTTTCTTATATAAGAATCATACGCCTTCCACTCAAGATTTGTCAATTCCTCACACTCGATGCATCTATCGTTCAACAAACATACATGACCTCTACATTTCGTGCACACAGAGTGAGGGTCTACCGAAAGCTTCGGTAGCCTCACCTTACATTCTTGCACACCACACACCCTGAAACTAGTAGAACTAGATCCAGACATCGTATTAAAGAAAAGTCAAAGCCAAAATCCAAATCAAACCACTATCGCGTATGCCAAGCCAACAACCCAGTCCAAAAAACCAAAAGTCAATCAGGATACTCAAGGCAAAAAGAAGTTTTCAAAATCCTAGGCGGAGGTAATGGAAACAGGTGTTTACACTACCGGCGACAGAGAAAAATCTGAATAGAAAATGGGAATAGTTCCTAATATCTGCCTCCCAGCGGCGGGAATGGGTACTAACCACCTGGCCGCCCACTGCGTGTGCCGGGAGTTTTGAAATTCTGCCGGACTTCGGAGAATACAGGTATATATATATCTGTCAGGTAAGTTTCATGAACAAACTATCATTTATAGTTCTCCAATTAAAGTCAATAAGACAGTCATCACTACATATAGATAAATCAATTGCTGATAACGTGCCTGTTTGAACATGAAAATGCGTAGATTCCCCAAAGTTGAGGATCCCAACATTTTCATCTTCTATGATGGAACCTAAGCACCTTCCTCTTTGATTGGTGATGATGTCACCCCAAAGAGGATTTCTGCTATTCATATCTCCCAAAATAACAAAAGGGTGTGGTAACTGTTGAATAAGAGATTTAAATTCATTGATGGGGAAGGCGTCATTAGGTGGTAGATAAAGAGAGCATATTGTATATTTTCTTTGCAAATGGATCTGCACACCTATCACTTGCAATGCTGATTGGATACTGATAGGATTTTGTGGGGTGTCATTTCGAACATACAAAGCGACATCACCATGGCTTCCAATATTCAAATTATAGGTGGAGTGATAGGATGTATACTCTCGTGGGCTGGGGCACATATTATTACCAATCATTGTCTCTTGCAGAGCTATACAAACAAGAGTCACTTCTGATATGAGCAACCTTAATTCTTCCCATTTAGCTCTTAATCCCTGACAGTTCCACTGTAGGAAATGAATGAATTTACTTCCCTTTAGAGGCTGTTAAATTAGAGCCCCTTTTAAGAGCTTTCAGCTTACTGACTTTCTCCTTATTTCTGGAAGGAGACCGATTATTTATGGCTGCCTTCCTTTTCAGAGGGTTATCGGTCTCAGGAACACCAGACAAAGCTGATGCTGCCTGAGGAGGGGTGTGATGGATCAGAAGCACCATTTAAAGCTGGTACAGTGAGGTGGAAGTGCTAGGTACACCCGGCACAGCCTCCAGAGAGGCAGGAGTCCCAGAAATCCCTGGTTCTGCTTCCATAGAAGCAGAAGTGCCAGAAACCACTGGCACTGCCTCCAAAGAGGCGGGAGTGCCAGAATCAACTGGCACTGCCTCCGAAGAGGCAGGGGTGCCAGGAATTATTGGCACTGCCTCCGAAGAGGCAGGAGCACCAGGAGTCACTGGCACTGCCTCCGAAGAGGCAGGAGCGCCAGGAGTCACTGGCGCAGCCTCTGAAGAGGCAAGAGCGCCAGCAATCACTGGCGCCGCCTCCAAAGAGGCACGGGTACAAGTCGTAACTGGTTTTTTATTAACATTAGTTTTGGTGACATTGATATTTCTTCTTTGGTTGGCAGCAACACTGGAAAAGGATATTCCTGGTCTAATGTACTGACTCAACACTCTCTTTTGCCTCTCCAAATGTGATACGCTCGGTCACCCTTAATGTCTGAATTTCTTTTTTCATGATGTATAGATAGATAGATAGATATAGATATTTTTATTGACCACAATACAAAATAATATGAATTTTACAAAAGAGTATTTGGTCCAAATTACAAAATTAAGTACAGTAGATTTTGTACAATCTCTTATACAAACTAAATGAATTTCTATTACACATATATTGTACTAAAACAAAACCAATTTAACCATACGCCTTCAACAAGTTCCTGTAATTATATTTTACACATTATAATAACGTGTTACATTCAATACAAGGAAAGAAGCTTATGTACAATTTTACATACTACATCATAATCGGTTCTGGTTACTAGCAAGTCTAAAGCTGTGGTAACGTTATACGTCTGCCTGATCTGTAACGAAAGAGGACAATTTTCAATGACATGAGTCTCTGTCTGGACCTCACCGCATGAACACAACCTCTCATCCATCGGCAGACGGCCCCTACCTCTTCTGTTCCACCGACCTGTCTCAACTGCCAATGAATGAGCACTCAACCGCATTCTTGTCCATGATACACGTTCTATTTCATTAAGTCTTAATTGGTTTGTATAAATGTCATGAACGACTAAATCTGGGTTAACAGTTTTTATAGAACACAATCCTATTTTTGAATTGGAGTTTTCTGAGCCTTAATTGCAGTTCACATTTTCCTTCCTCAATATCATCAGTATTATCAGAGATAAGGTTTCGTATATACCTCGACGAAACAGTCATTATAGTTCATCACTATTCGCATGGCGTGAATTAAAGGGTCATCATCCATATTATTCCTTTCAAGCCACATCTTTTTGAAGAATCTTCTTTGCCTCGATTTGATTAATGCCCTCATCGGCGGAAGTCCCAGTTCTACCATACATACGTCATTATTAGTAGTTTTTCTGCCCCCACCCCAAAAGTTGTTAATTATCACCATTTATATTGCTTTTCGATGGGTTTAATATCACCATTTAGCCATGACTCACATGAATATAATATAGTTGACATAATAGCAGCATCAAAAATTTTCTTCTTAACTAAAAATGGCACATCATTGTTTCTACTTATAGATGAAATAAATTTCAGAGTATGACACATTTTACTTATTGCATGCTGCTTGATAGCTGTTGTGGGAGAACCATCATCCGTAAAAGGACTGCCTAGATAAATGTACTGATTACAGTAACTAATCACATCAGAATTACATATTATGGGTTCCTTGTCTTCCCTAGTACCATTAATCACCATAAAAGGGATTTTGACGTAAGGAAAAATCTATTTCTGGGCGATTGGCTCGTGTCGCCAGCGAAATATCCTTTAATCTATTATTTCTAGGGTAAATGTACTAACACATACCAGAGAATAAATAAATAAAGAAAAAGGTCAGTACAACTGACTCGCTCACCCTCCAAAGAGGGTGTCGGTATGAACACTATGGCGAGTGAGACCACTACCACGAGCCGCTTGCCAATAGAAATCTCCCACTACAAAATCCCCACAAGAGGGGAGCCGACCCACAGAGTGGGCAGCAACTACTACTACTCCATCCCATGCTGCCGACTGCTGCGCCTCTTGGTGGCCATCCTGAAGTTAGCAGACAATCTTGAGCGATGGGATGGGTAGGGCGGGATTTCGCTGGCGACACGAGCCAATCGCCCAGAAATAGATTTTTCCTTACGTCAAAATCCCTTTTCTGGGCCTCAAGCTCGTGTCGACTGCGGCGAAATCGTTACCAGAGAAATAGCACAAGATTGTAAAGAAAATTCAACTAAACAAAAAGGGGTCTCAAATAAAAGATAACATAAAAGAAGGAATATAATTGCTAATAAATATACATATACACAATGATACAAAATTAGAAATATTACTTAAATTAAACTTAATGCTAATAATATTTCTTAAAATTAACTTAATTTTTACATATATACAGGGCTTACATGGAATATATGTTAAAAGCAGTATCTGTGTATAGATATGTACAAAGAACTCAAAAGCAATTATAACAATAACTTGAAAAGAACAAACTTCAATAATAATAATATATGAAGGGAATGTATATGACTTAATATACAAAACCCGTAACCATTGTAAATAAGATGTATCCCCTAGCATAAAAATAAGGGGATCACATCAAAGAGATCAATACATACAATCGATTGTGAGTGCCCCTAGCAAAAAAATAAGGGACACCCACCCCAATAATCACCATAAAGAGCTAGCTAAGAACCCAAGGTAAACGTAGATGAACCTGACAGGCATAGACAAACTGTTGGGTGAGACAGGTAGAAAGAAAGGAGGACTGGGATCTTCTACTAAAGATTAAGCAGAGTCGGGGGAAACTATGTTACCCGCCGCAACTGCTGAAAATTTCAGAGCTTCCAAGGACTTTAAGTAATGACGCTTAAATACTGTCGGCGATTTCCATCCAGTATATTTTTTCCAACTCATCGAAATTCATATGTTGGAAATAGTTAATTGAGGTGGCTACTGCCCTGACATCATGTGCTTTTGGGAAAGAGTCAGGATTGGCTTGCTTAATAAAGTACAGGATCTGCTGCCTGATGCCTTTAATAGATAAAGTACCACCTTTTTCTCTCTTAAAGAGAGGACCCGATGAGGATGAGGAGGTCCTGGACAGAAAGGCTCGTAAAGGTCGATACTGGGCAAAGAGATATATCTTGTGGAAGGGGTACAACCTTCCATGGTTCCCACCTCATCAAAGGATCTTCATTCTTTGCTATAAACTACGTTCCGGAGAAAGTAGCACTTCCCCTCCCCTGTAAAGGGAAGAAATGAATATGATCCGGATCTCTGGATAATGCCGACAGTTCTGAAATTCTAGCTCCTGAGGCCAAGCTTAATAAAAATAGAGTTTTTCTTAAGAGCATTATAAATGAACATGTGTCATTATCAGTTTCTGAAGCCAGCTTTAGAACATCATTTAAGAACCATGATACTGACGTAGGCCTTACAGAAGGTCTAAGTCTAGCACAAGCCTTGGGAATAGGACGAGAAGTAGGAGTCTGTCAAGTCTATGTTGAAACCAACTTGAAAAATCTTTTTCAAGGCTGACTTGTTTTGTCGTAATGGTGCTAGCTGCTAAGCCTTTTTCAAATAAAGATCTGAAAAAGGATATAGCTGAATTGATTGTCATGATTCTAATATCTGATTCTCTCAGGAAGGTTGCTAACTTTTTGACAGCCGCGTCATACTATCTCAAAGTTGAATCCCTTTTATCAGATTCCAAGAAGAGAATATTTTGAGGGTCAATATTCGCATCTCGTTTTTCGCTGCAAACTTCATGAAATCCATAAAGTTAGTGGTTTTGAGAATTCCTGAGGAAGCGAACACAGTCTTCGTTTGCACTGACTGGGAGAGCCTGGGACTGGGAATTCGAAGAGGACGAAGACCCAGTTCCAGAATTTAGAGGGTACCAAATTGCTCTTCGGCCAGTCTGGGGCTACTAGAGCCCCACTTGACCCTTGAATGTCCTGAGTTTGTTCAGTACCTTCATGAGAAGATTCACTGGAGAGAAGACATAAATCTTCTCCCAGTTGTTCCAGTCTAGGGCCCCAGGGCGTCCGTGGCATAGGCCAGAGGGTCCAGGTTGGGGGCCACATAACATGGGAGTTTGTGGTTCGCTTGGGATGCGAAGAGATCCACTTGAAGGCCTGGAACTCTCTGAAGAATCCATTGGAACGAACTGCTGTCCAGTGCCATTATCCAACTCTAGAGGTACTGATTCGGGATATGAGCATCTGCTATGACGTTTCTCACTCCAGCTATATGGGTGGAGGAGAGGTGCCAACTGAACTTGTCCGCCAGGGAGAAGATGGCTACCATGACATGATTTAGATGACGTGCTTTGGAGCCTCCCCTGTTTTATACAATGGACTACCACTGCGCTGTCTAAGACTAGCTTTATGTGGGAGTACTTCGGCGGACGTACCTTTTTAGGGTCAAGAACACTGCCATTGCTTCCAGTACGTTTATGTGGAACTGACGGAACTGAGGTGACCAAGTTCCCTGAACTTTCTTGAACTGAGAATATCCTCCCCAACCGCTTAACGAAGCGTCTGTGTGGATGGTAATCCCCGGAGGAGGAAACTGAAGGGGCACTGATATCGATAAGTTCTTGACTTTTGCCCACGGGCGTAGTCGATTCCGTAGAATCTGAGGGACTGAGGATAATTTGTCCCTGGACCTGACATTTGCTCGTGAGCGCCAGATTCTGGTTAGGTCTTTCAGTTTGGCTTCATCAAGATGTTTGTCACTGATGCAAAACTGGAGTGAACCCAGGATCCTTTCCTGGGTTCTTCTTGACGCAAGTTTTGTGACTCAGAAATTGCTTTACTGACTTCGTATTTTCTTTCCTCTTGGCTGATGGAATCGACAGAGTATGGGAGGATAGAATTCCATTGAATGCCCAGCCACTGAAAGTTTGACTCTGGAGTGAGTCTTGACTTGGGTCCCTCCTTTTTATCTTGAAGCCTAGATATTCCAGGAACTGAATCACTTTCAGTGTTTTGTGCTTTGTGGCATTCCTCGACTGTTGGACGCCCAGATTAACCAATCGTCGAGAATACCGCTACTACCATAACCCCTTGCGATCTTAGTTGTTGAACTACCAACTTATCCGCCAACTTTCGTGAACACCCTGGGTGCTACGTTGAGCCCGAAAGGAACTACCTTGAAGGAGAATGCCTGATCTCCTATCTTGAAGCCCAGATACGGACGGAAGTGCCTTGCAATAGGGAATGATAGTAGCGTCTGTAAGATCGATAGAGGTGGTGACGGCCCCACGGGGAGTAAGGTCCGTACCTGCGAGATCGTGAGCATCTTGAACTTGTCGCAGCGAATGGCTAAGTTTTAAGCGGGACAAGTCTAAGATTACCTTCCCTTTTTTTTTGTGAGCCTTTCTTTGGAACGCTGAACAAGCGCCCTTGAAACTTTAAACCTGTTGACTCTCGCTATAGCTCCTTTCTGAAGGAGGTCCTCCGCATACTCCGTCAATTCTTTGGATGGAAGTTTGGCGGAAAGGTCTGGATGGGGGCGGGTTCGCTACCCAACTCCAACCCAGGCCTTTTGACACAATGCTTTGCGCCCACTTGCTGAAATTCCACCGGTGGCGGAAGTGAAACAGCCTCCCTCCTACCTGAAAGTCCTCATTGGTGTTGGTAGCCTCCGCGGCCTCCCCTGAAATGCTTTCCTCTATTAAAGGACCCTCCCGATCCTCTCTGACGAAAGGATCGCTTACCTCTGCCTCCCTTACCCGAGCGGTCATACTTCTGGGAAGCCTGGCCCTCGAAGACTTGATTGAAGGCTGGGGAGAGAGCGTAAGAGGTGGAGGGTTGAGGCTGGGGGGAAATGACATAGATAGGCTGCGATTGAGCCTTGGAGGTAGAAGGTTGGGGGCTGCTTGCACCAACGGGACAGCTGGAACCGGCTGGGTAAAAGTGTGGCTGTTTCTTTTGGTAAGGCTGGAAACGTCTGGGTTTCTTCTGAGCCTTACCTCTGACAACTTGATCTTGGCGTCTCTTGGCCGTAAGACCCCAACGATCTTTAAGGCTTTGGTTAAGCCTTGTAGCCTCTGCCTGGACCTCCTTCAACCATCGCATCTGGGAAGAGGTCTGCTCCCCAGATGTTCGATGCAAGCAACTTATTCGGTTCATGCCGAATCGTTGCTTCTTGGAGGACATGTTTTCCTACAGTTTGTTCTAGCCGTGGCGAACTCGAACATATCAGACTGCACCGTTTGAGTCAGTGACTTGGTGATCAGCTTAAAAAGTGGGCTCAGAACCATAGGAAATGGTAGCCACCTCGGTCATGGCCATGGTATTGATAGACCTGGCCAACCTAGACTTGGCATCAAATTCTGCCTGAATGAGGCTATCTGGAAGTCTAGGCAGCTTCTCACCAAACTGCTCCATAGCACAGTCTGGTTTGAGTTTGCCGCAGAAAAAAGTGTTGGGCATATCTTCCCCCAACTCACCGGCTGAAGGGAAGTAAAGGAGACGTAGGGTCCGCTTCTTTCAGCTGAGGCAACGAATCCCCCTTCTGGGCTGCTGGAATGGTAACCGTAGCAATCTTTGTCAAGAAAGGGAGCGGAGTAAAACTCTCTTCCATTGTAAAGATTGTGAAAGGAACTCTTAAACGGCTGTATTTTTTCGTGTTTTCGAACAGTCCTGTCCCTCTAAACACCTGACCATTCTCTTTGAGCCTGGTCTCGTGAATAGAGGACTGTCTCTTTAGGTACTTTATCGTCTCGAGTCATGGCAGAGGCGGTGAGCCTGGCGTAGCCGATGAACGGAGGCTGAAGGTCTTCCGGGTAGAACTCGAAGTCTTCAATCCTCCGAGTTCCACATTCCGGGATAGAAAATAAGCCCGTCCTGGAAGGGGGCGTATGACGCTACTACTCCAAGGATTGTTCCATACTGAACGGAGGTAGAGAGTCATACGGAGGCAATTGCGCTCCCCCTGTGCTGAAGGGTGGGGGAGAAGCTAGCGGAGCTTGGCTCAGTCCGGCGATAATGTTGTCCTGGGAGCTGATCCTATCAGACAACCGGGAGAACATCTGTTCCATACTGGTTTTTAGAGACCCCACCAGATCGCCCACTTGTTGCAACAGGCCAGCGTTGGGATCCAAGCCGGAGCTGCTGCGGAGGTGGACGGGTGGCTCTGAAACCGGAACCAAAGGTAGTGGAACGGTTTGACTCCGCTGGAGTGTGTGATCTCTCCCTGGAGGATCTACTCCTAGAGGATTTGGGAGGCCGGACCCGGAAGCTTTAGACCTCTCTGCTCCGGGGTTTTTATTTTTTGCCGGAGACTTACGAGATGATGATGACGCCGACGAGCCGTCTTTTTAGACGACGACGACGTCTTAGTCAGGTTTTTTACTGCTTGTCCTTTGACCTTAGGTCTAACGAAGCATCAGGAGAAGTATAAAGTTCTGTACCTGTAAAGCCTTGGAAGGATGGAGAGTTTGCAGGGGTAGAAGATCCAGTGGCACCCAAGGCATCCCTTGGGCGTCCAACGTACTCACCTCGACCAACAGGTCGTCTACACCTACCATGGGTTCAATGTTAAGATCTAATGTCGCGACTTCCGAGAGATGTCCTGGCCTGGATCCGTCAACGAGGCAGCGAGCTGTTGTTGGATGAACGCAATAGTCGGGGGCCGCTCTGCCTGGGTCGACGTTAGCCCCGTTGACTTGCCTCCGGGGAAGATCAGGACCGCCAACCTCTTCTCGAGAATGTAGGGCATACCCTTGGCGGCGTTCTTCCCAAAACCGCCGACCCAGGCCCGCAGGGTTGCCAGTGCGGTGTCCTTCACAGCCGGAGCCTGGAAGAGAGGGTATTTTATTAGTTTTTTAAGATTAAACTTAAAACTAAAACTAAACTAAATTAAAAGCTTAACTTAAAATTATAGGGATGCGAAATCCCCTGTATTTTTTATCTTAAGTTTAAGAAAGATTAGAATTTTTTAAACCTAAGAACTATAAACGAAGTAGGGACTGGCTAACGGAGTTGGAAATACTTACCCCGTCTAAGAGCTGGCTCACCAGATCATAACAGATGGTGCATGTCTCGTGATACCAGACTTGGAGGAGTCCCGTGCGGAGTCGCGCATGGAGCATGGGACCGGCAAACTTCATGATCCACAGGGGTCTTGAAGCGTGGCGGCGCATCCCGGATGCTCACAGTTGGTGGTCTGTAAGTGAAAAGACACATGAGCATCTTAAAGGCTATCACTTACAGGCTAAAGGACAGAAGAACTCCGCTGCATGCCGGAGCTCGGAAAAAATTTGGGCATAACCCCTCCCTTACCGCCTGAATAGGCTATAACCCCGGAGAGATCCGGTGAGGCAGACAAGGGAGGGGGGATGGTTTAAGGTAGCTTAAGATAAACTTACTTAGTTTAACATAAACTAATTCTTAAACCTATAAAAATCGAACGTACCGGACTAATCCAGTGCGTGGCGGAGCGTCGCGACTCAGCGCGACGGAGGGGTTAGTAGAGACCAACTGTATGCCTCAGTCCACCCTGCGGGGTGAACTAGCACCTTTCCACTTGGATGCCGGAGCTCCGGTAGAAAAGGAGCCCCAGTAAGGTGGGAAAGGGCGAGAGGGCACACAGACTCGCGCTAGCAACGGAGCGACGGAGAAGCGACGAGGAGGGGGGGAAAGGCCAGTCCCCCCCCCCACTAGCCATCCGGCCGGACCGAGAACTGGAGAGGTCGAGTCCAGTCTGGGTCTGTCCCGTCCCTCTACTCCCTCCGCCTGGGGGGAGAGGGAGGCAGGCTCGGGTATGCGGAGCGAGCGTGGGCAGACCAACCCTCCCCCGGCCCTATGGGAGAGCAGGGAGGAGGGAAGATGACTGGACAGGCGTCTGGCTGCTCCGTTGATCACGTAGTGACCACGGGGCGGTAACAACAAAACAATGAACGATAAGGCCTAGAATACAACAACCGGCTGATCAGAGAGAAGCTATAAGAAGCAACCCGAACTGAAGAGCGGTAGCGCATGGGCCCTATGGGCCCATAACCTAGGCTAGATGAAGCCAGACGCCTACACTAACAAAAACATAATAAATTAAATAAAACATTGAAAGAAAGAAAACAAAATAGTAGGAGAAAAAATCCAGGAGTGTACGACTAACCCGAAAGAAAGTCTACCACTCAAAGCTAGCCGGAGGCCGATACTAAGAGCCGTGGCTAGGGTCTGGATAGAAGGAAAGCCTACGTAAGGTAAAAAGACATGCATGCATGACATAAACCGCGTAGACTGTACCCTAAAACAAATAGGATGACTAAAAATAGAGCGTACTAAAGTAAGGGAAGGTTCCTGGGTATGGAAGACCAAGACGAACCCGCCACGAGCAGAACCATGCTGCCATGGCTTCCGACCTAGAGTTCGTATTTATACCTAAAAAAACGGCAAATACTGACTCAAGGACGGAAAAACCAAATAGCATAACATTGAGTACTTAACTTAGCTGCTGCGATGGCTGCACGCTCCATGATGAGTAAATCCAAAAAATAAGGGCACAAAACACAGAGCAAAAAAGGGCACGTGTATACAGTGTGCGCTAACTGAAAAGGATGTCCACCAGAGGCGCAGCAGTCGGCAGCATGGGATGGAGTAGTAGTAGTTGCTGCCCACTCTGTGGGTCGGCTCCCCTCTTGTGGGGATTTTGTAGTGGGAGATTTCTATTGGCAAGCGGCTCGTGGTAGTGGTCTCACTCGCCATAGTGTTCATACCGACACCCTCTTGGAGGGTGAGCGAGTCAGTTTGTACTGACCTTTTTCTTTATTTATTTATCTGGTATGTGTTAGTACATTTACCCATAGAAATAATAGATTAAAGAATATTTCGCGCAGCGACACGAGCTGAGCCCAGAAATTTAGTTTTACTGTCATTAATAATCATCCCATAGGAATTACAAAATTCATACAAAATCCTTATTTTATGTTCCATACCATCCTTTGTAGTGGATAGGAGGACAGTGTCAATCCATCATGATCATAATATGCAACCAAGCAAGAAAACCATCCAAAGGGCAATTCACGTTTTATCATTTGTATCATGTCATTTACATATAAAACAAATAAAATACATGAGGTAGGTGAGCCTTGGCGCACACCAACAGTAGCAGCAAGGAGAGAGGTACCAATCACGCTATTTGTGCAACGATATACAGCCACCAATGCTAAAAGCATAGTCATCCCACATCCCATTCGTTTTAGCACAGAAAATAACTTTATGTCTAGGTACACAATCATAAGCTCTTCTAAAATAACAAAGGTTACAAAAAGCTTCATTTCTTCCTCCTAGCTACGTCCACCAATAGCCTCAGAGTTACTATTTGCTCTACACCATCCCCTCCCCCGCCTGACTTCCTGCTTGCTCTCTACAACGGCTTTAAACCACTGACTAAGACGAGCACATAGGACCATATCGTAAATCTTAGCTATACTATTAATTACATTAATGCCTCTGTAATTACCCGGAGAAGCCCTACTTCCTCGTTTGAATATTGTATGCATCTTTGCTGCTATCCAACTTAATGGGTAAGAACTAGACAAAAACAGATTACCCATGGCCATGCCAAACTTTTGTACAAAAAATTCCCCATTGAAACAAAATTTACTATCTTTGATACATAACCTTATGAGACCTAATGAGATTTCTACACTTAAGGGAATGTCATGACGCTCTAATTCCTCTTCCAAATATTCAAGTAAGTCATCTACAGGCACTTTTGTAAATAAAGAGACAACATCAAAACTAACCATATTAAAATCATAATTCAAATTTAAACTATTCAATTTGTTTATAAAATCAATCAACTTGTTTTTAACATTCGTGTTAGAAATATTTCCTACCAAAGGAGTAAGAATTTTTACAAGCCATTTAGATTAATTATACGAAACTGAGCCCACTGAACTAATGATTGGTCTGATAGGAAGAGGAATTAGAGCGTCATGACATTCCCTTAAGTGTAGAAAATCTCATTAGTCTCATAAGGTTATGTGCAAAGATAGTAAATTTTGTTTCAATGGGGAATTTTTTTGTACAAAAGTTTTGGCATGGCCATGGGTAATCCCTTATCTCCTGTCCTTAGCAATATTTACATGGAATTTTTTGAGACAAAACTCTTACCAAGAATTTTACCCCAAAAAGTTATTTGGTTTAGATACGTGGATGATATCTTCTGTATTTGGCCAGTTCACGAAAAACTCCAGGAATTCCTTAATAATCTCAATAATTTAGTCCCTTCTATAAAATTTACTGTAGAGGAAGAAAGAAATTGTAATTTGAATTTTCTTGATGTAACTGTCCATAGAAAATTATATTTGAAATTTCACCTTTTCAGTCTTTCGAAAATCAACTAATATGCCTCTTTTGTTCATTACTACTCCAATCACACCTCAAAATGTTAAATTCTCTGTTTTTTCTGGGATGTTCCTAAGGGCTTTACGTGTCTGTAGCCCGCAGTTTATTGACGCTGAAATTAAAACTATTTATGATATTGCATTGAAACTTAAATGCCCAAGGACTTTTGTAGATGTGGCATGGAAAAGAGCTAGAAAAACATTTTACTCAACTAATGACAAACTTGAATTTAGTAAGCATAACATTCTAAATTACCTTATTTTGATGAAAGGTTTTTAGATATTCCTAGAATTTTTTTTAAGCTTTTTAACATAAATGTTGTTTTTCAGTAATATTAAATGTCAAGAGTTTAGTAATCAAAAATTCTCCTAAAGATCTTCCAGGCTGCATATATGAAATTCCTTGCAAAAAGTGTGATAAAATCTATTACGGACAGACTGGCAAATCTCTTTCACAGCGTCTTAAGCAACATCAATATTCTGTGAGAACTGGCAAATATCGAATGCATTATTTGTACATATGAGAGATTTAGACCATCCTATTAACTGGAGTCAAGCAAGAGCCTTAGTCCCATGTAATGACACAGTTAAAAGGAATA
>NC_087205.1:68990381-68995381 GCF_015104395.2 Macrobrachium nipponense
GGCACAGCGTTTGTCTGCAAATAGAGGACATAGGCATAAGGCAGGGGGCACACGAGGGCGAAACGTTACTCACTATTTTCTCTCAGTTCCAAAAGAAAGGCCCACTCTATGGGGAAATGAAATGACTGGGTAAATTTTACACAGCTAAAACTATTTTTCGTGGCTTAAATTTCACTAGGGGGTATGTTACTTAGTATCACAGGGGAAGTAAAGTTAACAGAATTGAGCCCAGATGGCGGGGAGGGGTGGGGGGGGGGGGGGGGGGGTGGGAATGGAACACTGCACAAGTCGCCTTGGAAAAAAATGAAATGAAATGCAGACAAAGGTAAAACAATTCCCTGGTTGAAATGGAATTTCCCTTACAGTACCTTAGTAATGAGGCTAGAATGCTTCTCCTTGAAGCCTCGACACTGTGGACTTTTAGAATATACTTGGGCTCCCCAAAGCTTGGGAAAGTCAGGCCCAGGAGGGGGGAGGGGGCAGCGGCATCTGGTAAGGGGCCAGGGTCTGACCTCGCCAAGGTCTGGTGTTCTTCTGAGGCTCCTCTCCTGGGTTCAAGGCCTTATGAAGCTTTCTCCTGGTAAGCTCCTCCTACAGTCCAACAATGAATAGGAGAAGAGATAGCTTTTCAAAAGAAAAAGGAGAATGGATTCCTCCAAAGTCGAAGGGGCAACTCGTATAGATGCCTTAAACTTGGGTAAAAGTCTATTTTTTTCCTTGGTTCTAGCTTAAATCTTGAACAATATATATGTATATTTAACCCTCTTACGCCGACTGGAATTATTTTACGTCAACATTTTTTGTCTCCCGTGTGCCGACTGGACGTATTTTACGTCGACTTACAAAAGTTTTTTTTAAAATTCGCAGAAAAATACTTATAGGCCTAACAGCCTAAAACTTTTGAATCACGCGCCTTGGGGGATGCTGGGAGTTCACGGATCAAGGTGTTGTTTTGTTTACAATCGTTATGCAGGCGCGCAAGTGTGAATTTCTTTCTTGCCGCACTAAAAAGTATCTGTGACACATCTCGGAAATTATTTCGT
This sequence comes from Macrobrachium nipponense, assembly GCF_015104395.2. Taxonomy (NCBI): domain Eukaryota; kingdom Metazoa; phylum Arthropoda; class Malacostraca; order Decapoda; family Palaemonidae; genus Macrobrachium; species Macrobrachium nipponense. The sequence continues at coordinate 68,991,425 of NC_087205.1, forward strand.
CACTTTGACATAATTTTTGTACCATTGTAAATTAGCCGTTACATGAAGTATTATATATGAAAATGTGCGCATTTTTATGTAGAATACAACAATAAAATACTCATGATTGTAGTTTTTATCAGTTTTGAGATATTTTCATACAAATAATGATAATTGCCAAAATTTCAACCTTCGGTCAACTTTGACTCTACCGAAATGGTCGAAAAACGCAATTGTAAGCTAAAACGCTTATATTCTAGTAATATTCAATAATTTACCTTAATTTTGCAATTAATTGGAAGTCTCTAGCACAATATTTCGATTTATGGTGAATTTATGAAAAAATCTTTTTCCTTACGTCCGCGCGGTAACTTCCGAAAAAAATCATACAGTGCGATTGTGGTAATGTTTGCACCATTTTAAAATTAGCCGTTATATAAAGTTTTATATATGGAAATGTGCGCAATTTCATGCACAATACAACTAAAAACAACCCATGGTTGTAGCTTTTATCAGTTTTGAGATATTTTCATATAAATAACGATAATTGCCAAAATTTCAACCTTTGGTCAACTTTGACTCTACCGAAATGGTCGAAAAACGCAATTGTAAGCTAAAACGCTTATATTCTAGTAATATTCAAGCATTTACCTTCATTTTGCAACAAATTGGAAGTCTCTAGCACAATATTTCGATTTATGGTGAATTTATGAAGAAATAACATTTTCTTTACGTCCGCGCGGTAACTCTTCCGAAAAAATCATACGTGCAATTGTGGTAATGTTTGCACCATTTTAAATTAGCCGTTACATAAAGTTTTATATATGAAAATGTGCGCAATTTCATGTAGAATACATCAATAAATAATTGAAGGTTGTAGCTTTTCTCATTTTTGAAATATTTGCATATAAATCACGATAAATAGAAAAAAAAAACCACACGTCGGTCAAAGGTCCACCTTTGACTCTACCGAAATAAATGGTTCGAAAAACGCATTGTAAGCTAAAACTCTTACAGTCTAGTAATATTCAGTCATTTATCTTCATCTTGAAAAAAATTCGAAGTCTCTAGCAAAATATTTAGATTTATGGTGAATTTAAAAAAATCTTTCCTTCCCTCCGTGCGCGGATTCTCCGCCACAAATCTCCGAAATATACGTACGTCCCTTATCGGAATATTTGTTCCATTTCATATTAGGCATTTCATAGAGTTTTTATATATGAAAATGTGCGCAATTTAATATAAAATAAAACAAAAAATATTTTGAAAGGTTGTGAGCTTTTCTTATTTCCGAAATAATTGCATATAAAAATATATGTATAAAAAAATTCGACATTCGGTCAACTTTAACTCGTCAGATATGGTCGAAAACTGCAATTGTAAGCTAATACTCTTACAGTATAGTAATATTCAATCATTTTTCTTCATTTTGAAAGAAATTGGAAGTCTCTAGGACAATATTTAGATTTATGGTGAATTTCTGAAAAAAATATTTGTTTACGTCCGCACGTTACAAATTCATGCATTATTTTGTGATATATTTTCTCTGTGTTGCTTTTTATCGTTTTTACAATGTGTTATATACCAAAATGATTGCAATTTAGTGTACATTACAACGAAAAAAAAGTAACTTGTTACCTTTAACCGTTTTGCGCACAGCGCGATTTGAATACAATTATATATGAAATTTCGTTTTTGCGCTATCATATATTGCATTATTTATATATGATAATGATAATTTTTTTTCATTTCTGATGGTTGCATACTAAACTTCAGGCAATGACAAAAAAAGGAGCCTAAAATGAACTCTTAATCTTGAAAACTAAGCGCGCTGTGATTTTTTGAAAAAACATCTTTTCCGCTTTCGCTCTCACTCTGGCGTAAGAGGGATAATATAATAATACATGTATATATATATATGTTGGTATATATATATTATTATATTATATATATATATATTATATATATATATATATATATATATATATATATATTATATATATATATATATATATATATAATACAGTGGTCCCCCGTATTCGCGGGGGATGCATACCAGACCCCCCCGTGAATAGTTAGAACCTGCGAATGTTTGGAACCCCTATAAAAATGCTAAAAACAGCCTATTTTGTTAGATAAACTCAAGAAAAACCCACTAAAAATTTTCATACATGGTTTTTTTAAGTTTCATCACAAAAAGTGCATTTTATGATGAAATTCATAAAAAAATCTAGGAATTTGTGGATATTTACCATAGAAAAATACCGCGAATGCACGAATTTTCCGCAAATAATGCAGGGAAACGTTCCCGAGAGAAATCTGCGAATGTGTGAGTCCGCGAATCTGGAGAACGCGAATACGGGGGGGTCCACTGTATATATAAATATATATATATTATATATTATATATATATATACATATTTATATATATATATATATATATATATATATGTATATAATATTATATATATATATATATATATATATATATATATATATATATATATATATACAGTGACCTCGAGATACGAAATTAATCCGTTCCGAGGCGGCCTTCGTATAATGAGTTTTTTCGTATCTTGGAACACATTTTACATGTAAAATGGCTAATTCGTTCCAAGCCCTCCAAAAAACACCCCATTAAATTTCATAATAAAGCTAAATTGACCTATAAACAATGAAATACTACAACAATTTGGACCATTCAATACCTAAATTAAGAATAAAAATCGAAAACCTGTAAATAAAGTGTATATTAGTGTACAAGAAATATTATTACTGTAACGTAAAATGTGGAAGCTTACCTTTCGAGTGAGGCTATCTCCGATAGTGGCGGCAGAGGAGGAGGAGGACAAATGGCAGATAACGTAAGGTACGTACGTACACTTAACTTTACGAAAAAACACACCACAAAAAATTTAAGGAAAACCATAAAACTAAAATTTAACGAAACACCTTAACAAAACTGTAACACTTAACTTACAAAAACAAAATCTAGAATTAACGTAAACATTTTTTGTTTAATTTTTTTTTATTTTTAACTTTTTTTTTTTTTTTACTTTTACGTAGGTTTTTTTTTTTTTTGTTTTTTTTGTTTTGTTTTTTTTTTTTTTTTTTTGTTTTTTTTTTTTTTTTTTTTTTTTACAAGAATTTCAACTTCATCACCGCTTTCAACGTTAACTGTGTTTTTCATCACTTGGTTCTTTCCTTTTTTGCTTTCATTCCTTTTGCTTTCAACTTTCGTTTTTTATCACTTGGTTCTTCCTTTTTGCTTACTCCTGCTAATGCTTGAAGGCCTCTTTAAAAAATAACGATCCAAGGAAGATTGCTTCTGCCTACTTTTCACAATGTTCCTGAAACGACTCAAGCAAACGTCATTGAACTGCGCAAGCATATGACCTGTGTTAGCTTTTTCGGGGTGTCTTTTTTCGATAAACAATTGCACTTTATGAAAAGCGCCTAGAATATCCTTAATTTCTGCCGTTCTCATAGGCTCCTCCTCCTCTTCCTCGCCACTGCTAGAGAACTCCTCTTGAACGATGTTAAGTTGCATGGCCTCCAACTCCTTCAGGTCATCCGTCGTAAGCTCCTCTTGGTGCTCCTCGAGAAGGTCGTTGATGTCGTCCTCGTCGATGACCAGCCCCATGACTTGCCGAGTGCAACGATCTCATCAAGATCTGGTTCCAAAACAGTTTCGGGATCATCAACTGTTTCTGACCTCTGCAGTACCCTCGCTTCGCCCACGTCGAATCCCTTGAAGTCTCTGGCGGATACGGCATCAGGCCAGAGTTTCCTCCACAAGGAATTCAAAGTTCACCTCAAAACCTCCTGCCAAGCTAGGTCAATGAGTCGGATGCAAATGACGATGTCGAAATGCTCCTTCCAAAATTGACGCAAGGTGAGGTTTGTGGTATCGGTGATGTCGAAACATCTCTTGAAAAGATGTTTCGTGTACAGCTTCTTAAAGTTCGCTATCAC
>NC_087205.1:69000381-69082881 GCF_015104395.2 Macrobrachium nipponense
ATGATGTGAGGTTCTAGTAGAAACCACAAAGTACAAAAAATAATTATATTCTCTGAGATTACATGGTGAAGATCAAGTAGGATTGTACAGGTCTTCTAATGACGATAGCTTGATCGCTTCTGCCAATGATGATGGCTAATTCTATTCTGTCTACCATCTCGGTTACAAGTCATAAAGGAAGCAGACAGTAGCTCGAACATATGAAAATACATACCAAATGAGACACATTACTAATCACATAGGCCATTTGAATTATAGGTTGCGGTAGTTGTCTCAAGCAGGGAGCTTAGACTAATGTTTCAAAACAAATGAATGAACACAGGTGACGGCACTTCATCTTAGCCTACATACTTTATCGTCTCTGGTCTGATCACATTCCTGCAAGCAATCTGGTTGACCTCTTTAGTTTTAGTCTTTTATATAGATGGAATAACATTCCATATTTTTATTATGTAATCACTTACAGATATATATATATATACAGTGGTACCTCGAGATACGAAATTAATCCATTCTGAGGCGGCCTTCGTATTATGAGTTTTTCGTAACTTGGAACACATTTTACATGTAAAATGGCTAATCCGTTCCAAGCCCTCCAAAAACACCCCAGTAAATTATATTTCCAGGCCTAAAACACTGTTCTAGGGTTACGACGGAAGAAATATGACTCCAAAAAGGCAAAATACTGTACATACTTGAGTAATATTCAACTGCATGTAATGTTCAACCCCTCCCCAATTTTTACTGCATATATTAGGACTTCAGCATATGTCCCTTAGCAAGAAGTCTAGCCTATGTTAGCGGTTGCTACTGTAGCCTAGTCTATGATTCTGATATCTAAACCTAAGAGCTAAAAGCTTAGAATATGCCAATAAAATGTATAAATAATCAGTATGTACTCATTTCAAATAATTATTGATTAATCATTAACTATAATACACAAACAAACAAAAAACAAACCTTCCAATCGATTGTTTATATTCAGCTCTTACCCGTCTTACCAGTATCGAACGAGCGCCAAGCAATCATTTTTCCTAGCACACAGTAAGCCATAAATTGTCATTAGTATCTCTCTTCAACTAATGAAAACACCAAACTGTACATATAATAACCATTCATTTCTATTCTTTATTCTATCTTTACCTAATGAAGATACCGAGTTACTGACAGCTATAATGAAACATACGTATACGTAACGTAATAATAAAACAGAAGAAGAATTCTAAAAAATACGTATTTGTTGGCAGTCTGATTTATTTTATATTTTATGATATCTAATTCACAATTTTTTTTTATTAAATGTATTGCATGTACTCATTTCAAATAATTATTAAGTAACCATTAACTATAATAAACAAACAAAAAAAGCTTCCAAACGTCTGTTTACATCCAGCACTTACGAGTATCGAACGATCGCCAAGCAATCACTTTTACACAGTAAGCCATAAATTTTCATTATCTCTCTTCAACTACTGAAACTACCAAACAGTATAATAACCATTCATTTCTATTCTTTATTCTATCTTTACCTAATGTTTTTTTTTTATTAAATATATTGCATGAATAAGTTTTTCAATTTACAGCAACCTTTTACCAATAGAATACTTAAAGCACAAGGGGTAGATGCTGACCAATAGGAGAGCAGGACCTTATGGGGTGGCTAGCATCAGGAACCAATGGGAGAGCGGGAGGATGGTGGCGAGTTTACTCAGTTGGCGGCGCGGGAGTTTTAAAATTGTTCTCGGTGGTCCGGGCGAATCTTGGGACTTTATAGCAACAACCTTTCGTATCTTGAAAACTTTTCGTATGTAGAGCAGTAAAATTTTTCGCATTGGCTTTCGTAACTTGGATTTTTCGTAAGTTGAGCCTTTCGTATCTCGAGGTACTACTGTATATATATATATATATATATATATATATATATATATATATAGATATATATATATTTATTATATATATATATATACATATATATATATATATATATATTTATATATATATATATATATATATATATTTATATATATATACATACATATATATATATATATATATGATCTATATATATATATATATATATATATATATATATACTATATATAATATATATATATATATATATACATATACATATATATATATATATATATATCTATATATATATATATATATATATATATATATATATATATATAGTATATATATATATATATATATATATATTATATATATATATATATATATATATATATATATATATAGATATATATATATATATATATATATTCAAGACAGAACCCCCGTTGTAAGCCGGTGACTGCCTGTATATATATATATATATATATATATATATATATATATATATATATATATATGTTTATATATGTATATATGTATATATATATATATATATATATATATATATATATATATATATATATATATATGTATACATGTATACACATAAAATTTGACCTCTCTTGGGAAATATGCTGCGGGTACCTATGGTTGTTCATAGTACTGTAGGCTAAAATCTTTAAGATTTAAAAAAAAGTATAGTGTGTATCTTTTAAACCTATAGGATGTAAAAAGTACAGCATGCATTCATATGTTTTAGGCTTAATGACATATCTAATTTTCTGTAAATTTTTTTTAGTAATATGTTTTAGGTCATACAATATTCAAAATTAACTTAACATTTTTGACACATTCCTTTATATATGTACTGTTTTTACCTTTCATTACAAACTTTATCCACTTTTACTTTGCATACGTTTTTCTCAATTTCAGAAACCAGTTTGTGACTAAAACATATCCAAACCACTTCACTGTAGCAACTGGAGTGTATGAAGAGGTTCATGGTGTTGTAGGAAATACTGTTTTTGAACCTGTCTTAAACCAGAAGCTTGGAATAGAAGATAAAGGGTTTTTTACTCAAAACCCAAACATATATCCCATATGGGTAAGTGAAATATATGTTTTTTCTGTGATAGATTGCTGATAATGGTAATGAGAGGAAGAGAGAGAACCAGAATGTCTGATGTTAGGAGAAATTTTGTGCTTATAAGTTAGTTCCATATGAGGACACTAAACACAAAAAGTCTCTCTCTCTCTCTCTCTCTCTCTCTCTCTCTCTCTCTCTCTCTCTCTCTCTCTCTCTCTCTCTCTCTCTCTCTCTCTCTCTCTCTCTCTCTCATTTTATGAACAGTTTATTGCAGAAAAATTTAGGAATTTCTTCCACAATATAAATGGAAGGTAAAATGAATTTTGAATAACTTTTGCATATAAAAGTTTTCCATGTTTAAAATTTCATGGTCATATAGTAAAATTAATATTTTGTACACTTCATCTTGGAATACTTACTGGAGTCAGGAAGATCAGAAGAAAAGCAAGGGATTTTTTGGGAAAAGTTGTCAGGTAATTGGTTTTGAGGATGTGATGGGAAAATATAACTTAAGAGTAAGACCTCAAAAAATAGAATTTAGAAACTGTACATATTTCTTCCACAGCCAAGGTTTAAAGTTGCTAAAGACAATGTGTAAAAGTTCTGGTGAAAAGTTGACAATACTAAATACAAATGGAGAAGCTGGAACACATTTATGTTAGTATGATTATGAGCACAGTCAATATCAAAGAAAATTTTAGTACTGGTAAACCAGGTGAGGCATACTTACCACAACTTATACTGCTACAGGCTTATTTGTTTGAGAAAAAGAAGATATACAAGAAGCAGCAGAAGAAATATGTATACATGCAGTCCCCGAGTTACGACAGGGGTTCCTTTCTTGAAAATCGTCGTAAGCTGGAACATCGTAAAAAATCCTAAGAAAACCTTACTTTTAATGCTTTGGGTGCATTGAACACTATGTAAACTGCATTCTTATTGCATTTTTCATCAAAAAAACCTTCAAATATTGATTATTTTGCATTTTTGGTGTCATATTTCATCTGCCAGATGAGTGTTGTAGGCGTCGTAACCCTGGAACATGCGTTTTAACCCTGGAAATAATGTCTGATGAATGTAATTGAGAAGCACCTTAACCTCGGAACGTTGTAACCCGAACCTGTCGTGACCTGGGGACTGCCTGTATATTGTGAAACTAGTGAAGGAATATGAAAAAAGAGAGCAATTGAAGTGATGTCCTTTGGCAAAGGACAGGGAAGGCATTTCTAAGGAAGTGTCTTTTTTTCCTCAAGTGCGTCTAGCTCAAAGGAAGCATCGCCTAAGCACCAGTGGTGCATTGTGGACGAATCTCGTCTGTTGAAAAGACGAATGAGGAAGGTTTTGCTTTCTCCTGTGCTCTCCAAGGAGGTTTGGGATCTCCCAAGTGTGCAACACCCATCCTTTAATTTCTGGGACTGTCCCGAGTGTTTTCCCAGAGAGTTCCTGTTTTGGAAGTACAGTGTGCTCCAGAAAATCCTCCTTCATCTAGGAGACATTCTTCCTCTAGAAAATCTTTAGAATGTCCTGATGTAGTACCAGTGGGTGATGCCTCACCAAGGACAGTATCTGAGCATCTGTTGGTGCTGGTTACCCCTCCTGCTCCTCGCTCATCAACCGTACAGTTGGTGTCCAAGTCCGGAGAGGTTCAGAGTAAAGTGGGGGCTCCTGTGTCAGTGTCAGTCTATCCAGTGCCTTTCATTGACAAAGCGTCCATTGGCGCCATCAGTGGCTCAGCTCCTGATGGTGCCTCAGCTCCCTTTGGTGCATCAGCCTCCTTCAGCGAGTTCTTTTGCTCCTCTGTTTTCAGGACTTGCAGCTCCTGCAGTATCTTCACTTCCTTCAGAAATTAAAAATTCTGTTGATCCTACTACGAAGGATATTCAACAGAAAGTTGATAGGATTTTGGGTCTTTTTCAGAAACCTCCAGCACCTACTTGACTACCTTCCAATTTGTCTCCTATCTCTTTGGAAGAAGTAATAAAGGAAGGAGATAAGGGTATCCCAGCAGCATATACGGCTTTGCTTCAATATTTTCTAGCACATTTTCCAAGTTTCTTTTCACCAGCCGTGCTGAACTCCCCGACTTTTATTTACAAGATGGATAACCTGATAGAAGGCACCTCCAAGCTTCCGAAGTTGGTCTTTTCTGTATCAGCCAAAAAGGCGTTGAAAGAAATGAACTTGTGGCTCTTGGAGGAGAGAGCGCAAGGGAAAGTTGACTTTTGTTCCCCTCCTCCTAAGCTGTCTACTAGGAAACATCATTTGTACGAGACAAGGGAAGCTCTGGCCCTGGCAGTTTCTGCCCCCTCCTATGGGTACTTCACAGGTCTTACTGATTCCTCCAGGAGTTCAGCCTTCAACTCAGCCAAAATTATGTTTTTGTTATCAGAACTGGACCACCTGAAAAACATTTTCTGTGTTTTGGAGGTTGAATTTTTTTGACTGGTGTGTGGGAGCTTTAGCTTTCAAGATTAAGGAGTGTGCTGCCATATTGGAGGACTCAGTATTTGACTTGCTCAGTTATTTCTTGCCTTGATAATGGCATTACAGATGGGTATCTTGAATTAGAATAGCTATTCACCTTAGGCATCCTCAAGAAGAGGGAGCTTTGGTGCTCCTTTACTACCAAAGGAATAACCAGCTCCCAGAGATCTGCTCTTCTGTTATTGTCGCTTGATAGTAAGCACCTGTTTCCTAAGTCCACAGTTCTGCAGATTTCTTCTGATCTTCCGAAGAAATCCACTCAAGATCTTTTGACGCTGTCTGCCACTTAGTATCAGCTCTTATGTGGCAGAGGTAAATAGAGGAGTTTCCCCAAAGCTCTGGGGAATGTCCACTTTAATCCCCGAGCAATCAAGTGACAAATAACTCTTCTCTCAAGAAATGAGAAACAAGTTCTCTGTACGCCAGTAGGAGCAAGGCTCCTTTGTTTTTTGTGGAGTTCGGAAGTGAGAGGGGCAGAACCAAGGGTCATGAATTTTCTCAAAGAAGGGTAGTACACCATTCCCTCCTTTCAAAACCCTCCCTTAGCCAGGTCTCCGCTAAGTTTGACTGCTTTCTCTGACAACTCAGAGAAATTCTTAGCTCTCGCCAAAGAAGTGACATACCTGTAGAAAAGAGGGCTATAGAAGTTGTAGAAGATTCCCCCTCAAAAGGTTTTTACAACCTCTTTTTTGTGGTCCCCAAGGCCTCAGGGGGCTGGAGACCAGTTCTGGATGTGAGCTCCTTGAACTTGTTTGTGCCAAAGACCAAGTTCAAAATGGGAACAAATCAGGCAGTATTGTCCTCAATTCATCAAGGAGACTGGATGATCTCAATCGATATGGACTCGTACTTCCATATCATACCTGCTCACCCAGAATCGAGAAAGTTCCTGAGATTTGTTTTCCAGAACAGAATTTACCAGTTCAGGGCTCTGTGCTTTGGTCTTTCCACAGCTTCCCAGGTGTTTACCCATGTCCTAGCCTCCATGGCAAAGTTGCTACACCTAGTAGGGGTAAAGATCTCTCAACCTCGACGACTGGCTCATTTGCTCTCAAACAAAGTTGCAATGTATGGAGGACCTGCAGAATACCCTAACATGAGCTCAAGAACTGGGTCTTCTAATAAATTTAGAGAAGTCTCAAGTAGCCCCTTCTCAAGAGATAGTATACTCAGGGATGATGATCAACTCTTTAGCTTTTCGGGCTTATCCTTCCCCCAAAAGAATAGATGCCTGCCTTCAGAAAATAAAGAAGTTTCTCTCTTTTCAGTCTTGTTTGGCGAACGATTGGAGAGCCTTCCGGGGACTCTCTCATCCATCGAACAATTTGTAACTGTAGGTCGTTTGCACATGATAAATCTGCAATTTTTCCTCAAAATCAACTGGAATCAGAAGAAGCTCCCTGATTCCTTTGTGTTTCCTGCAACAGCAGAGATAAAGGAGGACCTGGTATGGTGGAATTCAAGAGCAAGACTTTCGGAAGGGAAATCTTTCTTTCCTCTGAGCCCTGACCTGGTGTTTTATTCAGACGCCTCAGACCTAGGTTGGGGAGCTCTTCTGGGTGACAAGGAATTCTCATTAGTTTGGACTGCAGGACAAAAGGGCTGGCACATAAATGTAAAGGAATTAATAGCCATCCACTGGGGATTGAAAGCCTTTTCTACCAAGATCAGCAACAAAGTAATAACATTCCACTCGGACGACACAACAGCTCTGATCTACATAAGAAAATGGGGCTACCCACTCGTTCACTGTGTGCGAGGTAAAGTACCCTGCTCTTATGGGTACATCAGAATCGTACATCGATTTTAACGGGGATTATTCAAGGCAAATTCATTGTCTTGGTGGAAGCAAGTTCCCCCCACAGAGTCGATATTAGATCCTCTAGTGTGTCTCAAACTTTGGAAGTTGTGGGGCAAACTGTTACTAGACCTTTTTGCCACAGCCAAGAATCATCACCTCCTTTACTGCTCACCAGTGCCGATCCTCTTGCATGGACAACAGATGCGATGCTGATAAACTGGTCGGACAAGGACCTGTATGCCTTTCCTCCGTTCAGGATGGTCAGAGAAGTCATCAAGTTCTGATCTCATCAAAACCTTATGATGATGCTAATTGCTCCTCTCTGGCCAACTCAGGAAGGGTTTCCTGATCTCTTGGAATTACTCATGGACTTTACAAGACTGTTAGATGGTATTACCGAGGACTGTCCACTCTCGCTATGACACCATTGACTGCCAGGAGACTCCTGTGAGCGAAAGGCTTTTCAAGACCAGCTGCAAAAGCTATTGCACATTGCAGAAAACTATCATCCAGTAACGTACATTAAGCAAAGTGAGCAGTCTGTCAGTTCTGGTATAGGAGAAATAACACCTCTTCTACTAAAACGTCTATAGCACAAATAGAGGATTTTTTTGTTATATTTGAGATCCTCAAGGGGCTTGTCTACATCCACTATTACAGGATACAAGGCTATGCTAAACTCTGTATTTAAGCATAGGGGTATGGACCTCTTTTCCAACAAAGACCTATCAAATCTCATAAGATCTTTTGGCATGACAAAGTAGAAAGAGAGTAATGTTTATCTTTGAACCTGGATGTGGTACTTGAATGGCTTTCTAGAGCCACTTTTTGAGCCTTTTAATTCTGCATCTTTCAGAGACCTCACAAGGAAAACCCTATTTCTAATTGCCTTATCCACTGCCAAAAGAGTAAGGAAGCTACATACAGTGGATAAGAAGCTTGGCTTTTCTCAAGGTAACGCTGTATGTTCATTTACTCTAGGTTTCCTAGCAAATAATGAGTTGCCTTCTGAACCATGGCCTTATTCCTTCACTTTCAGATTTAATAAGCCTAGGAGAAGAAGAAAGGTCCTTATGTCCAGTCAGAGCCTTGAATTATAATCTTCGTCATACGAAGGACATTTGTGGGACTTCTGATCACTGTGGTGTTAAATTAAAAATCTTTCACGGCCCCTTTCCACAAAGGCATTGACATTTTTTCTGAGGGATCTCATAGTGGAAGCTCACTCGCAGATTAATGACTCTGACCTTAATTAAGTGAAAGTGAAGACTCATGAAGTGAGAACTGTTGCTACTGCTCTCTCTTTTAAACGTAACCTCTCTCTGGCGTCAATAGTTCAAGCGACATATTGGAAATGCAAGTCAGTGTTTGTGTCCCATTATACTTGCGTAATATCGAGACCATTTACGAAAACTGCAGTACCTTAGGTCCGTTTTAAGTGGCTGGCATGGTGTTGGTTGAGGGTTTTAGGAAGTCTTTTCTTCCGACCCTTTGCTCTCTTCGCCTTCATGAAGGTTGTCGAGTTACAATGGAAGCCTCGGGGTACTAGTTACTTGGAGTACCCACCAGTCATTTTTAATGGTTGGGTGCTAGGATTCAATTTTTGGTCTTGGCGACTATAATTACTCTGGTCTATTCGATGTATTTTGGTACTGAGCAATGGACAGGGGCATTGTTTGTGTATCCTTGCTTGCCACAGATTACCCTTGGCTGCAATGGATCCCACTGTAGTAGAAGACAATCCCTGGCTATACCGCCACGTCTCTACAAGTTAAGATGAGCCCCATCCAGAGGCAGTAATTATCTATGCAGCTCTCTTAACAGGTAAGGAACCAACAAGCTTTTTACCCAAATGCTAGCAATAATTGTTAACTTGTATATCCATGTATCCCACATCCTACACAAGGGCACAAACAAATTGAAGCTCTTTGCTGAGTTGTTCCTCTTTTTCCTGAAAGTGGGCAGGGCTAGTTACCTAAACCAAAACAAAAGAATCTCTATTGCTATTTTCAAATTTTAGCTGCTGTACTAGTAGAAACTATGGCTATGTAATTATTTGGCAAGTATTTATAAAACTGAGTTACCTGTGTTACCATTGGCAATGCTGGTGCAAGTACCGGCCACCAGAGGCCCGTCTCCTCAATTGTTCTTTGTTCGCATGGAGAGCTGGACGTATTCCTTCCTGCTCCCAGCAAACTTTTGGTCATTTAGCCCGACCTTCACAGTGTTTACCGAGACCTTGATAGGGTTTGGTATCCTTGGCTTTCATTTATGATGTCTCTTCTGATTTTCTCCGATTTGGATTGTATTTCGATTGTTTTTTGGAACTTCTCTGTTATCGTCGGGAGGATATGGTTGAGCCTCATCAAGAAAATCCTTACTTCAATCTCTGCTTCATCAGCCTCGCCTCCAACAGCTGCTGGTTGAGATGATGGCATGCTTCGTTCCTGTGTTACATGCAACAAAGGATGGGTTAATGTAAAGTTAGGCCAGGGACAGACGAGTAGGTTACGAAGTATTTAGGAAGAGAAGTGCAGGTTCCCTCGGACTCGGACTCCTTTTGTTGTGTCTAGTGTGAAGGTTTGTCTTTAGAACTATTTTTGGTTTTATTTCCTGCTTCAAATTCTTTGCAACAGAAGGTTTCTAGTCCGTGTTGGTCGTTTGGATATGGGTTTGGGTTTGTCTGGTTCTGAAGTGTTGGATAGCGCTCCTTCGTCTTGCGGTAGTGGTAATCCTGGTGATCAGGTTGTCAATTTGGCTTTTGTATTCATATACGGTATGGTAATTATTAATATTAGTTAAATCTCTAGGCAATGCATATTGACTTATGATTATTTGGTACAAGAGAAATTGAATAGCATTGTCAACAGTAGCCCAGCCTACAGTATACTCTATACTACTACATATTGGTATAGTAATTACTAATATTGGCCAATCCTGGAGGCTCAGTGCATTCTGACTTATAATAATTCCGTACTGGAGTAATTGCACATGAAACATGAATCGGATCGTATGATATTCGATACAAAAATGTAATTGAACAAGAATGAGAATCAGATTTGGTCCGACTTCAGCATTGTTGGACTGTGTAGGCTTGCCAGCTATGTAATCCAATATTGTATGTATCCTCATGTTATCGTATTGTAAATACTAATATAGCATTCATATTTTGGTTCGGGATTCAGCTGATGACTTACGCAAGTTACCTTGCTTTATTCAACTCATTCTTAGCCAAGGTATATAGAGGAAAGTACCATTATTCCCATAGGGCTTCTTGGCCCTGGTTGGCTAGCTCTGACTTACGTAACTAAGCTCCTCCCCACCTATACTATGCTTTCGTCTTGCAGTAGTCAAGTGGGAAGGCAGTCTTTTAACTATGTTAACATTTTAACATAGCTAATAATGGTATCTTGTGCCATATAAATCAGAAATCATAAGGAATTTGTACATTTCATTGCTTTCCAAGAATATTCCCTTAGGTGACGGAATTTGGTAGCATGACATCTTCATCCGTTTAGCAGACGAATTCCCGTCAGTAATTACATGATGCTGTATGCCAATTACAGTTACAAATATAATTACCAGCTGTATTATCAAATTACAAATTACTCTGGAATTTAATATTAAATAAATAAAAAATTTACACTTTAAATTACCTTGAAAATGTGTAATTGATTACATTTCAATTGAATTACAATTACAAGCTTGGCATTAACACACAGCCCTACTGGAAAGGGGGGATGTGGCCTAGGTAGGCAGAGATGTTGACTAGTCAATTTCCTTCACTCCTGATGCAACCTTCTCACTTGGTCTCAGAAAATGTTCTTGTGCCTAGTTAACATAAATGATTATCTGATACTTTGCTAATATGGAACAAAGTTATAGTGTTTGTCTTACGAAGTGTGTTTTAAGTCCAAATTTGATTAAATGTCTCATTGTAAACTAGTTTTTTTCCCTTACATTAATAGAATGTGTAAATTTCATTTGTTTTCATCGGTATTACAAGCTTTACGTTATTTATTTTTCATCGGTGTGAAAACAACAGTAAATGAGCTCTTTCATGCTAGTAGTTTTTTCTTTTTACCATGGCTGTGTTTGAATTCATATAAAAGTTTGGGAGTTTTATCCCTGTTGCTGATGCACGTAATACATATTACCTTATCAGCTTCAGGTACATTTACAGTCACAATTATATTGCCACGACGATCTCACAGCAAGTAAAGTGGTTACATAAATGATTTCAGTCTTATTCTATATGACAATTTATAACATACCTGCTGTAAGTGTTTACTGTCATACGCTGATTGAATACAATAAACGGATGTTGCTCTAGGATTTGGTCGTTTTAGCAAATAAATTAGTTTCAAACATCTAACTCACCTGGCAGTTATATATATATAGCTTACGTCCCTGACGTCACGGCAGAATTTCAAAACTCGCGGCAATCGCCGATTGGGTAGTCAGGTGCACCACCTGTGCGCCCTCTACCCAGGTACGTAGAACCGTTCCAACTATTCCTTAGATCTTCCCTGCCGCCGCATCGGTGACATTGTTGGAACTTTGCTCGCTTAGCCTGTCTTTTTTGCAGTTGATTTGGTGAAGTACACTTTGGCTTTGGCTTTCGCTTGATTTGGATTCTTGATTTGGATTTTTCTTGACTTGTTTGAATATTGTTGGTTTTGACCCTTGCTTGTTTTGATCTCTCTTTTGTTAATTCCCAACATGACTGACTCTGCATCGAGTGGGAGAGGTTGCAAGACTCGGCTTGCTAAAGCCTCGATAGACCCTCATTCTATTTGTAGCAAATGTAGAGGTAGAATTTGTGATTTGGGTGATAGGTGTAATGAATGCGTGGACTTGCCTGAGACTGAATGGATTGAGTATTATCGCTATGTGCGATAATTAGAGAAGGATAGGATAAGGACAGCGAAGAGTACTATGTCTCGCTCCTCCAAAGATAGTCAAGGAATAGACAGTTCTCTATCCCTCAATGAACCTTTTGATCCTTCATCTGTAGTAGCAGTACCAGATCCAACTACGGAAACAGGTAAGAGTCCAACATTAAAGGACATGATGACAGCCATTCAAGCCCTTGGACAACGGGTAGAATCCCTTGCAGAAGATAGGGAGAAATTGTGGTCTAATGTGAGAGATCTGAAAGTGGCTAGTGATATAAAAAGTGCAAGTGCAGTGGAGGGTGCGCCCGCTCGGATCTGTCGTGCTCCTAGTCCTAGACCTCTTCCAAGCTCACCAACCCCTGTGAGAAGGAAAGTCGACCGACAAAGGGAGGCGATAGGTTTTAGCTCCCGAGCGGCCGTCCCCTCGAGCGTACCTGTTGACGATCCCCAGGACGCTCACCCTCGCCATTGGAAAGGCAAGGTTAAAGTGTTTTCTTCGTCGTCTGACGACGCAGTACCCAGACGGGGCTGGCGTCAGGCTTCGAAATCTAGACCCCTGAAAAGACAACATCCAGTAGAGCAGGACGCCAAGCGTCAAGAACTGCCAGGATGTAGTCATTGGAGCAGCCCGGAGCGCTTCCCTTCCAGCTCTGATATTTGCTCTCCTACCAAGCCAAGACGCAAGATGTCGCACAGGCGGCCGTCGTCTTTGGTAGGAGGCAAGGAAATATTGGACGGGGGAGGCCTTTGGTGCCGACAGCAACTCCGGAACGTTTCTCTTTCGACTCCGATGCTTGCTCTCCTACCAAGCTAAGACGCAAGATGTCGCACAGGCGGCCGTCGTCTTTGGTAGGAGGAAAGGAAGTATCGGACGGAGGGAGGCCTTCGGTGTGTGCTGCAACTCCTGAACGCTTCTATTTCGACTCCGATGCTTGCTCCCCTACCAAGCTAAGACGCAAGATGTCGCACAGGCGGCCGTCGTCTTTGGTAGGAGGAAAGGAAGTATCGGACGATTGGATGCCTTCAGTTCATCCTCCAGCTCCTCCTGCGGATTGGCGTTCGTCTTCAGGACGTTCGTCTCTCGCCGAACAGGATGAAGAGAGAGATATTGATGTTGCGGTTTCCCCAGTCTGTCCCCAGCAGCAAGAAGCTCCGCAGATTTCCTTACTGCAAGATTTGCAGCAGAAGCTCTCCTTTTTAATGCAGGCTTATCAGCCTACTACAAGCAAAGACAGCATACGTCAAAAGCTTGGACGAAAAGCTGGACGCCAGGACGACAGGCCTCTAAAAGCTGGACGCAAGGACGTAGAGCGTCAAGGTTTTCAGCACCTAGACGACAGACATCAATATTCTGGACAACAGGACGCCGAGCGTCAAGAACCTGGACGCCAGGCGTCGAGATTCTGGACGCCAGGACGCCAAGCGTCAAGATTCTGGACGCCGAGCGTTGAGAGGCTGGACGCCAGGACGCCAGGCGTCAAGAGGCTGGACGCCAAGACGCCAGGCATCAAGAAACTAAAACCCAGGACATCGATTGTCAAGATTCTCGACGACAGAGCACCAAGAGTCAAGAAGCTGGACGCCAGGACGCCAGGTGTCAAGAGGCTGGACGCCAAGACGCCGAACGTCAAGTATTTGAACAGCAGGACGCCAAATGTCAAGAAGTTCGACACCAGGAGGCCGAGCGTCAGGATTCTCAACGCCAGGACACTTGCAGGCGTCAAGAATATTCTTCGGAAGCACTGACGAAGCATGACATCGCGACGTCGGTTATGGGTTGATCGGAAGAAGGGAAGGATGACTCCCCCCCTTCTCCTTTTGGTCCGATGGAAGACTTTTCCGACAAAGAGAATCAAAGAGATCTACAACCTTCATCGTACTTGAAAAGACTTATGAAAGTTTTCACGGAACTTTTTCCGGAAAACTTTGTTCCAGTTGCCCCTCGTTCCCCACCTTCAGAGTTCACTCTAGGGAAGACAACTAAGAAGTCCGATTTCACAAAGATGGTGTTATCACACTCTTCGAAGAGAGCGTTGAAAATTATGAAGGAATGGATGGACACACGAAGAGAGACCAAGGAAAGACAGCTTTTTCATTTCCTCCGGGCAGATTAGCGTCCAGATCTAGCATCTGGTATGATACTGGAGGAGCTTTCGGTCTGGGAGTTTCCGCTTCTTCCCATGGGGACTTCTCTAGTCTTGTGGATACTTCTCGTCGGATGGCCATGGGAAAGACAAAATTTTTTTTGGTCTTCCTCTGAAATGGACCACCTCCTCAAAGGGATTTTTAGAGCCTTCGAGGTGTTTAATTTCCTAGACTGGACTCTGGGATCTTTGAGGAAGAAATTAGAAGCCTCCAAGTCTGCTGACACGGAAGAACTTGTTCATCTGATGTCTTGCATAGACAAAGCTCTTCGAGACGGGTCGAACGAACTAGCGGCTCTTTTCTTGGCGGGAATCTTGAAGAAAAGGGCCCAAATGTGTTCTTTCCTTTCGAATGGGGTCACACCCATTCAGAAAGCGGAACTACTTTTTGCTCCCCTTTCCACTCATCTTTTCCCTCAAGAATTGGTGAAGGAAGTCTCCTCTGCCTTAACTCAAAAGGCAATGCAAGATCTTATGACAAAGGCAGCAAGGAAAGTCTAACCATCAAGTTTCGGAGCTCAGAAACTCCAGGAAGCTAAACCTCTACCTCGAGTTTCTTGGCCCTTTCGAGGTAGATCCCTCAGTAGAGGGAGCACAAGACCGGTGGCAAGAAATTCCAAGAAAAGAGGCTTTAGACAAGGGCGAAACAAAGTCTGACAGCAATCCTCTTCAGACAGCAGTAGGAGCCAGACTTTCCAACTTCTGGCAAGCATGGGAGGAAAGAGGAGCAGATCCTTGGTCAATTCAGCTTCTCAAGGAGGGATACAAGATCCCTTTCTTGAAAAAATCCCCCTTAGCAGAAAGACCGATCGATCTGTCAGCCAGATACAGAGAGGAAACCAAGATCCAAGCGATACAGCAAGAAGTTTCTATGTTGCTTCAGAAGGAAGCAATAGAAAGAGTTTGGAATGTGGAGTCTCCAGGGTTTTACAACCGCATATTCCTGGTTCCCAAGAGTTCGGGGGGATGGAGGCCAATACTGGACTTGAGTGCCCTGAACGTTTTCGTGAAGAAAACAAAGTTCACGATGGAGACAACGAAATCAGTTCTAGCTGCAGTCAGACAAGACGACTGGATGGTTTCGTTGGATCTTCAGGATGCATACTTTCACGTCCCTATCCACTTGAACTCCAAGAAGTACCTAAGGTTCGTTTACAAGGAAGAAACGTACCAATTTCGAGCTCTTTGCTTCGGCCTAAATATCTCTCCTCAAATATTCACGAGGCTGATGAGCAACGTAGCAGGAATGCTACACAAGAAACGTATCAGGGCCTCGCTGTATCTGGACGACTGGCTCCTCAGAGCCCACTCCTACACCTGCTGTCTGGAGAATCTTCAGAAGATGATTCGGTTATCGGAAGACCTAGGCCTTTTGATAAACCGTCAAAAATCTCAACTAATCCCATCCCAAGAAATCTTGTACCTGGGTATGAGGATACAGAGTCGGGTTTTTCGGGCTTTTCCGTCCGAGTTGAGAACGAGACAAGCCTTGGAAAAGCTGCAAAACTTCCTAAGGAAACAGACGTGCTCCGCAAGGGAATGGATGAGTCTGCTGGGGACCCTTTCCTCGCTAGAGCAGTTTGTCTCCTTAGGAAGACTGAACCTTCGCCCTCTTCAATTCCACCTCAATCAACATTGGGACAAGAGGAAGACACTAGAGACAAAGTGTATTATTTCCATTTCAGACTCTATGAAACACTGTCTACGGTGGTGGAACGACCCCGTCAAGCTCCAGGAAGGCCTTTTCCTAAAGCAGAGGAACCCAGACCTAGTGTTGTTTTCCGACACCTCGGACTCGGGATCGGGTGCAACACTGGGAAAGTTGGAGGTCTCGGGCTCCTGGAACAGAGAACAGGAGAAGTTCCATATCAATCAGAAAGAACTGACTGCAGTTTTTCTGGCTCTCAGGGAGTTCAGAAGTGCAGTACAGAACAAAGTTGTGCAGGTCAACTCCGACAACACGACGGCATTGGCCTACATCAATGAACAAGGCAGAACCCACTCCGAGTCCCTCTACAAGACGTCAAGAGAACTTCTTCTCTGGACGAAATAGAAAAGCGTGACATTAGTAACATGCTTCATTCAAGGGGGAAAAGAATGTAAGGGCAGACATCTTGAGCAGGAAACATCAAGTCTTGGCGACAGAATGGACTCTCCATCAGGAAGTCTGCAAGAACCTGTGGCGAACCTGGGG
This sequence comes from Macrobrachium nipponense, assembly GCF_015104395.2. NCBI lineage: Eukaryota > Metazoa > Arthropoda > Malacostraca > Decapoda > Palaemonidae > Macrobrachium > Macrobrachium nipponense. The sequence goes on from NC_087205.1 coordinate 69,016,847, forward strand.
TCGCCCATGCATAGACCTCTTCACCACAGCGCAAACGAAGAGGATGGAGACTTACTGCTCTCCAATCCCAGATCCCGAGGCAACCCACATTGATGCGTTCCTCATAAATTGGGACCATCTAGATGTGTACGCCTTCCCCCCATTCAAAGTGGTACACAAAGTGTTGCAAAAGTTCGTGTCTCACGAAGGCACCAGGATGACTCTAGTGGTTCCGTTCTGGCCGATAAGAGAATGGTTCACAGAGGTACTGGAATGGATGGTGGACACCCCCAGAAGCCTTCCTTTAAGAGTAGATCTACTCAAACAGCCCCACTTGGAAAGGTATCACCAAAACCTCCAAACTCTTCAACTAACTGCCTTCAGACTATCGAAAAACTCACAAGAGCTAGAGGATTTTCGAAGGAGGCAGCTAGAGCCATCGCAAGAGCAAGGAGGTCTTCCACCATTAAGGTATACCAATCCAAGTGGGAGACATTTAGAGGATGGTGCAGGGACAATTCCGTTTCCTCTTCCAGTACCTCTGTGACTCAGATAGCAGATTTTCTGCTATTCCTTAAGAAGCGTAACTTTTCAGCTTCTACCATTAAGGGTTACAGAAGCATGTTAGCAGTGGTCTTCAGGCATAGGAACCTGAACCTGTCGGATAATAAGGATCTACAAGACCTTCTCAGATCCTTCGAGACAACTAAAGAGAAACTACAATCTTCGCCAGCTTGGGATTTGGATGTAGTTCTAAAGTTTCTCATGAGTGATAGTTTCAAGCCTTTACAGGAAGCATCATTTAAGGACCTCACCATGAAAACTCTCTTCTTGAATAGTCTAGCAACAGCAAAAAGAGTCGGTGAAATCCATGCCTTCAGCAAAGCTGTAGGTTTCAGACAGGGCAAGGCTATCTGCTCTCTACAGCTAAGATTTCTAGCGAAGAACGAACGCCCTTCTCAGCCCTGGCCCAAATCGTTCGAGATTCCAAACCTGTTGGACCTCACAGGTGAGGAAGCAGAGAGAGTTCTTTGTCCGGTAAGGGCCCTGAGGCATTACCTGGAAAGAACGGAGAAATTACGTGGCAATTCAGAGGGGCTTTGGTGCTCTGTCAAAAAGCCCTCTCTCCAAATGTCAAAGAATGCGTTATCCGCTTTTATAAGGCAATTAATTAGGGAAGCGCATTCAGCATTTAATGAAGCGGATCTCAAGCTACTAAAAGTGAAGACTCACGAGGTTAGGGCCGTAGCAACCTCGGTAGCTTTTAAACAAAATAGATCCCTTCAGAATATCCTGGACGCAACCTTCTGGAGAAGCAAGTCAGTATTTGCGTCGCACTACCTTACACAAGTGCAGACTCTGTATGAAGACTGCTACACGCTGGGTCCGTTCGTAGCAGCTCATTCAGTAGTGGGAGAAGGGACTACTCCTTAAAAATTCCCATAAACCAATACTCTTTTCTTACCTTGGAACTATTGAAATTTTTATGGTTGTTTGTGGAGACTGGATGCAGTCTTCCACAATCATTGATCCTTAGTCAGGTGGTCAACTTGTTCATTGGTAGCGCCCATAACAAGGGTATTGTAGGGAGTCTAGTCACATAGAGGTTTGACCGGTTGACAGTCTCCAAGAAGTCTTCAGCCCCCTGGGTGGATCGCTGGATCTCATAAGGAAAGCAGACATAATGAGGCAGGATATCATTGAAGTGAGCTTCCTTAACAGTTACTAACCCGTAAGTTTGTTTTTATTTAACTCTTTTATGTCAATTCCAACGATGATAGCTGTCTCTGACTCTTCACCAAAGGTGTCTATCAGCTATACAGTGGACCCCCCGTATTCGCGTTCTCCAGATTCGCGGACTCACACATTCGCGGATTTCTCTGGGGAACGTTTCCCTGCATTATTTGCAGAAAATTCGCGCATTCGCGGTATTTTTCTATGATAAATATCCACAAATTCCTGGTTTTTTTGATGAATTTCATCATAAAATGCACTTTTTGTGATAAAACTATTAAAAAACCAAGTATAAAAATTTTTAGTGGGTTTTTCTTGAGTTTTAACTAACAAAATAGGCTGTTTTTAGCATTTTCATAGGGGTTCCAAACATTCGCGGATTCTAACTATTCACGGGGGGATCTGGTACGCATCCCCCACGAATACGGGGGGACCACTGTATATATAACTACCAGGTGAGTTAGATGTTTGAAAATGTTATTTTCCTGATAAAATAAATTTTTGAACATACTCTCCTGGTACACGTAGTTATATATAATTTAATTCCCACCCTCCTCCCCTCTAGAGACTATGGGCATGGAAGATCTGAGGAATAGTTGGAACGGTTCTACGTACCTGGGTAGAGGGCGCACAGGTGGGGCACCTGACTACCCAATCAGCGATTGCTGCGAGTTTTGAAATTCTGCTGTGACGTCAGGGACGTAAGCTATATATATAACTACCAGGTGAGATATGTTCAAAAGGGATTTTGACGTAAGGAAAAATCTATTTCTGGGCGATTGCTCGATCGTCCAGCGAAATATCCTTTAATCTATTATTTCTAGGGTAAATGTACTAACACATACCAGAGAATAAATAAATAAAGAAAAAGGTCAGTATAAAACTGAACATCGCTCACAGGCCCCACCACCCCCCGAGGGTGTCGGTATGAACACTATGGCGAGTGAGACCACTACCACGAGCCAAATTCCAATAGAATTCTCCCACTACAAAATCCCCCAAGAGGAGAGCGACCCACAGAGTGGGGCGCACCACTACTACTACTCCATCCCATGCTGCCGACTCTGCGCCTCTGGTGGCCATCCTGAAGTTAGCAGACAATCTTGGCGATGGGACGGGTAGGGCGGGATTTTGCTGGCGACACGAGCCAATCGCCCAGAAATAGATTTTTCCTTACGTCAAATCCCTTTCTGGGCTCAGCTCGTGTCGCTGCGCGAAATCGTACCAGAGAAATAGCACAAGATTGTAAAGAATTGAACAAAATACAAAGAGGTCTCAAATAAAAGATAAAATAAAAATAAACGAATATAATTGCTAATAAGGATACATATACACAGTGATACAAAATAGAAATATTGCTTAAATTACACTTAATTCTAATAATATTTCTTAACTTAAGGTAATATACATATATACAGGAGAAATATGTCATATATGTACAAAATGGTATCTGTGTAAAGGTATGTATCAAAACATTCTAAAGCAATTAATATAAAGTTGAATAAAACAAACTCAATAATAATAATATATAAAGGAATGTATATGACTTAATATACAACACCCGTAACCATTACAATAAGATGTATCTCCTAGCATAAAAATAAGAGATGACATCCACGAGATCAATATCCATCATCAAATGTTGGTGTCCCTAGCAAAAAAATAAAGGGACACCCACTACATCATCATAAAAGCAGTTAAGACACAAGGTGACCGTAAATGAACAAGGCAGGAATAGACGAACTGTTGGGTGAGGCAGGTAGAAAGGAGGACTGGATCTTCTACTAAAGATTAGTCAGAGTCAGGGAAAGTATGTTCCCCGCTGCAACTGCTGAAAATTTCAGAGCTTCCAAGGACTTTAAGTAATGACGTTTTGAACACTGTCGGCGATTTCCATCCAGTATACTTTTTCAACTCATCGAAGTTCATATGTTGGAAATAGTTAATTGAGGTGGCTACTGCCCTGACATCATGTGCTTTTGGGAAAGAGTCAGGATTGGCTTGTTTAATGAAGTACAGGATTTGTTGCCTGATGCCTTTAATAGATAAAGTGCCAGCCTTTTTCTCTCTTAAAGAGAGGACCCGATGATGATGAGGTCCTAGATAGAAAGGCTCGTAGGCTGAAACTGGGCAAAGAGATACATCTTGTGGAAGGGGTAGTACCTTCCATGGTTCCCACCTCATCAAAGGATCTTCATTCTTTGCTATAAAGCTACGTTCCGGAGAAAGTAGCACTTCCCCTGTGGGAAGGAACTGAATATGATCCGGATCTCTGGATAACGCCAACAGTTCTGAAAATTCTAGCTCCTGAGGCCAAGCTTAATAAAAATAGGGTTTTTCTTAAGAGCATTATAAACGAGCATGTGTCATTATTGGTTTCTGAAGCCAGCTTTAGACATCATTTAAGAACCATGATACTGACGTAGGCCTTACCGAAGGCCTAAGTCTAGCACATGCCTTGGGAATAGACGAGAAGTAGGAGTCTGTCAAGTCTATGTTGAACCCAAATTGAAAAATCTTTTTCAAGGCTGACTTGTTTGTCGTAATTGTGCTAGCTGCTAAGCCTTTTTCAAATAAGGATCTGAAAAAGGATATAGCTGCAATTGATTGTCCATTGATCCTAATATCTGATTCTTTCAGGAAGGTTGCTAACTTTTTGACAGCAGCATCATACGTCTCAAAGTTGAATCTCTTTTATCGGATTCCAAAGAAGAGAATATTCTGAGGGTCAATATTCGCATCCTTTTTGCTGCAAACTTCATGAAATCCATAAAGTTAGGGTTTTGAGAATCCCTGAGGAAGCGAACACAGTCTTCGTTTGTACTGACTGGGAGAGCCTGGGATTGGGGATCCGAAGAGGGCGAAGACCCAGTTCCAGAATGAGAGGGTACCAATTGCTCTTCGGCCAGTCTGGGGCTACTAGAGCCACTTGACCCTTGAATGTCCTGAGTTTGTTTAAGACTTTCATGATGAAGATTCACCGGAGGAAAGACATAAATCTTCTCCCAGTTGTTCCAGTCTAGAGCCAAGGCGTCCGTGGCATAGGCCAGAGGGTCCAGGTTGGGGGCCACATAACACGGGAGTTTGTGGTTCGTTTGAGATGCGAAGAGATCCACCTGTAGAACCTGGAACTCTCTGAAGAATCCATTGGAACGAACTGTTGTCCAGTGACCATTCCGACTCTAGAGGTACTGATCGGGATAGAGCATCTGCTATGACGTCTTTCTCACTCCAGCTATATGAGTGGAGGAGAGATGCCAACTGAACTTGTCCGCCAGGGAGAAGATGGCTACCATGACGTGATTTAGATGACGTGACTTGGAGCCTCCTCTGTTTACACAATGTACCACCACTGCGCTGTCCAGGACTAGCTTTATGTGGGAATACTTTGGCGGGCGTAACTTTTTTTAGAGTCAAGAACACTGCCATTGCTTCCAGTACGTTTTTTATATGGAACTGACGGAACTGAGGTGACCACGTTCCTTGAACCCTTTTTGAACTGGTAATATCCTCCCCAACCGCTTAATGATGCGTCTGTGTGGATGGTGATCCTGGTGGAGGAAACTGAAGGGGCACTGACACCGACAAGTTCTTGACTTTCGCCCACGGTCGGAGTCGATTCTTTAGAATCAGAGGGACTGAGGATAATTTGTCCCTGGACCTGACATTTGCTCGTGAGCGCCAGATTCTGGTTAGGTCTTTCAGTTTGGCTTTCATTAGATGTTCGTCACTGATGCAAATTGGAGAGAACCCAAGATCCTTTCCTGGGATCTTCTTGATGCCAGTTTGTGACTCAGAAATTGTTTGACTGACTTCGCTATTTCCTTTCTTTTGGATGATGGAATCGACAGAGTATGGGAGGATAGATTCCATTGAATGCCTAGCCACTGAAAGTTTGACTCTGGGGTGAGTCTTGACTTGGTCCTGTTTATCTTGGAAGCCTAGATATTCCAGGAACTGAATTACTTTCAGTGTTGCTCTGTTGCATTCCTCGACTGTTTGAAGCCCAGATCAACCAATCGTCGAGATACGCTACTACCATAATCCCTTGCGATCTGAGTTGTTGAACTACTACTTCCGCCAGCTTCGTAAACACCCTGGGTGCTACATTGAGCCCGAAAGGAACTACCTTGAAGGAGAATGTCTGGTCTCCTATCTTGAAGCCCAGATACGGACGGAAGTGTCTTGCAATAGGATATGATAGTAAGCGTCTGTAAGATCGATAGAGGTGGTGACGGCCCCACGGGGAAGTAAGGTCCGTACCTGCGAGATCGTGAGCATCTTGAACTTGTCGCAGCGAATGGCTAAGTTTTAAGCGGACAAGTCTAAGATTACCCTTCTTTTTTTGTGAGCCTTTTCTTTGGCACGCTGAACAAGCGTCCTTGAAATTTTAACCTTTTGACTCTCGCTATAGCTCCTTTCTGAAGGAGATCCTCCGCATACTCCGTCAGTTCCTTGGAAGGAAGTTGGCGGAAAGGTCTGGATGGGGGTGGGTTCGTTAACCAGCTCCAACCCAGGCCTTTTGACACAATGCTCTGAGCCCACTTGCTGAAGTTCCACCGGTGGCGAAAGTGAAACAGCCTCCCTCCTACCTGAAATTCCTCATTGGTTCTGGTAGCCTCCTCGGCCTCCCCTGAAATGTTTTCCCCTATTAAAGGGACCTCCCGATCCTCTCCCACGAAAGGATCGCTTACCTCTGCTCCCTTACCCGAGTGCGGTCATACTTCTGTGAAGCTTGACTCTCGAAGGCTTGATTGTAAGCTGGAGAGGGCGTAAGAGGTGGAGGGCTGAGGCTGAGGGGAGATAACGTAAATTGGCTGTGATTGAGCCTTTGAGGTGGAAGGTTGGGCTGTTTGCACTAAGGGAACAGCCGGAACTTGCTGAGAAAAGCGTGGCTGCTTTTTCTGGTAGGGCTGGAAACGTCTAGGTTTCCTTTGACCCTTACCCCTAGCTGCTAGTCTTGTCGTCTCTTGGCCGTAAGACCCAACGGTCCTTAAGGCTCTGGTTCAACCTCGTAGCCTCTGACTGAACCTCCTTCACCATCGCTTCTGGAAGAGGTCTGCTCCCCAGATGCTCGACGCAAGTAACCTATTCGGCTCGTGCCGAATAGTTGCTTCTTGTAGGACATGCTTCCTACAATTCGTCCTAGCAGTGGCAAACTCAAACATATCTGACTGTACCGTTTGAGTCAGGGATTTGGCCATAAGCTTGAAGAGCGGTTCTGACCCATAGGCTATGGTAGCCACCTCGGTCATAGCCATGGAATTAATAGATCTGGCTAACCGTGATTTGGCGTCAAATTCTGCCTGAATAAGGCTATCTGGAAGCCTAGGTAGCTTCTCACCAAACTGCTCCATAGCACAGTCCGGTTTGAGTTTGCCAGCTGAGAAGGTGTTAGGTAAGTCTTCCCACAATTCTCCGGCTGAAGGAAGTAACGGAGATGTAGGATCTGCTTCCTTCAGTTGAGGCATGGGGTCCCCCTTCTGGGCCGCTGGAATGGTAGACGTCGCGATCTTTGTCAGGAAAGGGAGCGGGGTAGGTAATCTCATCCATCGTAAAGATCGTAAACGGACTCTTGAAAGGTTGGATTTTCGTATTGGAACAATCCATGTCCTCTAGACACCTGAGCCATTCTCTCTGAGCCTGGTCACGTGAATAGAGGACTGTCTCCTTTGGTACTTTATCATCCCGAGTCATGGCTGAGGCGGTGAGCCTTGCGTAGCCGATGAACGGAGGCTGAAGGTCTTCCGGGTAGAACTCGAAGTCCTCGATCCTCCGAGTTCCACATTCCGGGATAGAAATGAGTCCGTCTTGGAAGGGGGCGTATGACGCTACTCTTTCCAAGGGTTGTTCATTGAGAACGGAGGTAGAGAGTCATACGGGGGAAGCTGGGCTCCACCTGTATTGAAAGGTGGAGGAGAGGCTAGAGGAGCTGGCTCAGTCCGGCTATAATGCTGTCTTGAGAGGTAATCCTATCCGACAACCGAGAGATCATTTGTTCCATGCTACTTTTCAGAGACCCAACCAGGTCGCCCACCTGTTGTAACAGACCAGCATTGGAGTCCAAAGCCGGAGCTGCTGCGGAGGTGGAGGGGTGGCTCTGAATTGGAACCAAGGGTAGCGGAACTGACGACTCCGCCGGAGTGTGAGATCTCTCTCTGGAGGATTTACTCCTCGAGGACTTAGAGCCGGACCCAGAAGCTTTAGATCTCTCTGCTCCGGGATTCCTAGCCGGAGACTTACGAGAAGAGGATGACGCCGAAGCCGTCTTCTTAGACGACGACGACGTCTTCGTCAAGGATTTCACTGCTTGACCCTTGACCTTGTTGGGTCTAACTGAAGCGTCAGGAGGAGTATATAATTCGTTACCCGTAAAGCCTTGGAAGGATGGATGAGGTTGCAGGAGTAGAAGAAGCAGTTGCACCCAATGGGTATCCCTTGGGTGTCCACCTTACCTACCTCGACCAACAGGTCGTCCACACCTACCATAGGTTCTACATTAATATCCAACGTCGCGACTTCCGAGGAGATGTCCTGGCCTTGGTCAGTCAATGAGGCAGCCAGCTGTTTGCTGTATGAAGGCGATAGTCGTGGCCGCCTCTACTGGGTCGACGTATCCTGTCGCCTTGCCTCCGGGGAAGATTAGTACCGCCAACCTTTTCTCCAGGATGTAGGGCATACCCTTGGCGGCGTTCTTCCCGAAACCGCCGACCCAGGCCCGCAGGGTTGCCAGTGCGGTATCCCTCACGGCCGGCGCCTGGAAGAGAGGGTATTGATTAGATTTAAGAATAACTTAAAACCTAAAGCTAACTTAAAGCATAACTTAAAATTATAGGGGCTATAAGGCCCCTTGAATTTACCTTAAGTTAGAGTGATTGATGTAAAACTTAAGCACTATAACAGATGAGGACCAGCTACCGGAGATGGAATACTTACCCCGTCTAAAAGCTGGCTCACCAGATCGTAACATATGGTACACGTTTCATGGTACCAGACCTGGATGTCCCCGTGCGGAGTCGCGCATGGAGCATGGGACCGGCAAACTTCGTGTCCACATGGGTCTTGAAGTGTGGCGGCGCATCCCGGATGCTCACAGTTGGTGGTCTGTAAGTGAAAAGACACATGAGTATCTTAAAGAATATCACTTACAGGCTAAAGGACAGAAGAACTCCGTTGCATGCCGGAGCTCGGAAAAAATTTGGGCATAGCCCCTCCTTAATCGCTGAATAGGCTATAACCCCGGAGGTATCCGGTGAAACATGAAGGGAGGGGGGATGGTTTAAGGTACTTAAGATAAACTTACTAGTTTAACATAATAGATCTTAAACCTAAAAGCTCGAACGTACCGGACTAAGTCCAGTGCGTGGCGGAGTGTATAACTCAGTGAAACGGAGAGGTTAGAAGGGACCGACTGCATGTTCCGGTCCACCCCGTGGGGTAGACTAGCACCTTTCCGCTGGATGCCAGGTCTCCGGTGGTAAAGGAGCCCTAGTAAGGTGGGAAAGAGCAAGGGGCATACAGACTCGGGCTAGTAACGGAGCGACGGAGTAGTAATGGAGGGGGGGAAAGGCCAGTCCCCCCCACCTTACCATCCGACCGACCGAGAAGCCGGAGAGGTCAAGTCCAGTCTGGGTCTGTCCCGTCCCCTCTAACCCCCTCCGCCTGGGGGGAGAGGGAGGGACAGGCTCGGGGTATGTGGAGCGAAGCATGGGCCAGGCCTACCCACCCCCCCCGACCCTATGGAAGAGCGGGAGGGGGGAAAGGTGACTGGACAGGCGTCTGGCTGCCTCGTGATCACATAGTGACCACGGGGCGATAAGAACAACAACTAAGCCTAGAACATAACCAACTGATCAGAGAGATGCTATCGGGAAGCAACCGAGCTGAAAAGCGGTAACATAAAGGCCCAATGGGCCATGACCTAGGCTAAGTGAGCCAGACGCCTAACTAACCTAACAAATATCACATAAATAATACAAATAAATAATAAAATGAAAGAAAGAAAACAAAATAGTAGGAGAAAAAATCCAGGAGTGTACGACTAACCCGAAGGCAAGGCTACCACTCAAAGCTAGCCGAGGCCGATACTAAGAGCCGTGGCTAGGGTCTGGATGGAAGAGCCTACATAAGGTAAAAGACATGCATGCATGACAAAACCGTGTAGACCGTACCCTAAACAAAGCGGATAATTAAAATAGAGCGTACAAAAGCAAGGGGATGTTCTGGGTATGGGCGACCCAGAACGGACCCACCACGAGGCAGAACCATGCTGCCATGCTTCCGACCTAGAGATCGTATTTATACCTAAAAAACGGCAAATACGTGCTCAGGGCCGGAAAAACCAATTAGCAATAAACACTGAGTACTTAACTTAGCTGCTGCGATGGCTGCACGCTCCATGGTAATAAAATCCAAAGGAAAGGGCACAAAAACACAGAGAAGAAAATGGCACGTGTGTATCGTGTGCGCTAACTGAAAAGGATGGCCACCAGAGGCGCAGCAGTCGGCAGCATGGGATGGAGTAGTAGTAGTTGGTGCTGCCCACTCTGTGGGTCGGCTCTCCTCTTGGGGGATTTTGTAGTGGGAGAATTCAATTGGAATTTGGCTCGTGGTAGTGGTCTCACTCGCCATAGTGTTCATACCGACACCCTCTGGGGGGTGAGCGAGTCAGTTTATACTGACCCTTTCTTTATTTATTTATTCTCGGGTATTGTGTTAGTACATTTACCCTAGAAATAATAGATTAAAGGATATTTTCGCGCAGCGACACGAGCTGAGTCCCAGAAATTTATTTTATCATGAAAATAACATTTTCACATTCGGTTCTTGGCCGTACACAGTTATACAACGAGTATATCGTTAAGACAATACTTAATAACTTAGAAGATGGTGTAAAGATATGGAGGCAGAGAAGTTAGACAATTGTAATTTGGCCTCTCTCTCTCTCTCTCTGCCTTCCTTTTACTATGCCTCCTTTCACATTCTCTTTCTTTATCTTACTTTCCACCTTCTCCCAACACTTGATTCATAATGCAACAAAGGGGTTTATCCTCCTGTTACACCTTTCAAACCTTTTACTGTCAATTTGTAACCTGACATTAAAGGCACTTTTATGTGCTGCACAAGTTGGTTCTCCACCTGCACAATGTCGGTGTTAGGAGCTCTGTTGGTTACTCCGAGTGTGACTTCTTCCTTTTTCTCTCCTCCTGTTTCTTTCTCAACCTTTTCCTGCAACTTTTTCTGTTCCCCTTTCAAGGGGTTCATTGTGGGTTCGGCCTTGGTTCCAGGGTTTCCAGGAGTACTTCCTTCCTAACTGGAGTTATTAGGATTTCGTTTTGTGGCCTTTCTGCTCTTGGGGGGCGTTGCTCGCCCATTTGTAGTCGGCCAGGTGTTATGTCATAGTCACTGGCTGGTTCGGGGTTTCGCAGTCGAGTGAAACTTGCTCAAGGTTATGTCATCGTCTTTGGTTGGTACGTACACGTTTGGTGCAACAGCGTGTGGTTGATTCTCAGGGGTGGGCATTCATTGCCAAGTATGTTCGGCACAGGTGTTACGTTATCGTCACTGGATAGTGTGGGTATGCGCAGTTGAGTGAGACTAGCTCAGGGTTATGTCATAGTCTTTAGTTGGTACACAATTTGCAGAACTGGGGATGGTTGGCTCTTGGGGGGGAGGGCGCGACAGTCAGCCAGGTGTATCGCGTCTGGGGGTGTGGGATTGCACAGTCAAGTACGACTAACTCAGGATTCAGGAGTTAATCATCGTCTTGTTGGTATCATGTTGCACAACTGGATCGGTTGGCTCAGATATGATGGGACCATGTATGCCAGGTGTAGTAAGTTCCGGGTTCTTGGGTGCTGCTCTTGTGGGTATTCGACCTTTCTCCTTTTCCTGTTCTAGTGCGGTCGGACAGGACTGACAAGAGGATACCCTTTGAAGAGAGAATCAGGTGCTAGTTGTTGGTTTTTTGTTTCTCCAGCAAAGGAAAGCTAGTATACACCAATGGTGGACTTTGTCCATTCTCTCTTTCCACAGTCCAGGCTCCAGAGAAACCTCACAGTTAATTCAAGCAATGTTTGATACATAGTATTCAACTAAACCACTACATAGTCTCTCAAACATCAAGTAAGTTGATCTGGTTTCCGCCAAGTCGGGCAGCTTTAGGGGAAGATGACTCTAGGCTAGCATCACTTATGGAACCAAGTAAACTGGATTCAACCTTGCTTCTTAAATGGAAGTGTTCTGTATGAGGTAGCAGGTAACCCTTCTGCTGGTGTTTGAGTTCCACTTTACGAATCTGTTGAGGCTCTTCTCTCTTGGGTTCCTTCATTGATTCATGGGGTAGGGGTTACAGATTGTGAGGCTTGCATTTGGAAGACACCTTTCATAGCCAGTCGGAGGCCTTGTGGATGTTGTGAGAGTTGATGGGTGTGTCTCTGATCCTGGACTGTTTGATAACCTCATCACTTTGGTTTCGATGGGGTTCGCATACCAGACTAACATTTCAGCTGGCTGTGCTACGTTCTTGTCACGGAGAGGAGGGACTTCTTGTTAAATCATCTGCCTCCTCACTATCTGGACATTTATGAGAAAATTCTGTTAAGGGTGCCTCTTGCACTCAGCAACAGTCTTTTAGAAAACAAGATGTCTCCTCGATGGTCAATTTCGTGTTGTCGTCATCATAAGTAGAGTTGCAGCAGCATCGTGGGATGATTGTATAGCAGGTGACGGATCACAAATGCTGCTGTGTCTGGTTCGAGCTCTCAAAGTTTATTTGTCACCTACTGAGGAACTTTGACCTCGTCTGAGAATCTTATTTGGTTTTCCCTAGGTGTCCTTCTTATTCCATTTCCAAAGTGCAATTAGTTTCTTCTTGCGAGGGGTTATTAATCAAGCGTCGGTTGGTTCTTCATCGCTTTCGGAGCCTTCGAGTTGTGCTTCGCATCCAAGGGCACACAGTTTCATGGATGGCTACCCTCCGGCTTTCTGGAGGAATTTTTTGGTGTCTGCGTTCTTGGAGGTGGTTATATGAGAGTCGGTGTGGGTTTTCACAATGTTCTACCTTAGTGATTTTCAGTTTCTTCAGAGAAAGGCTACTTGCTGGGTCCTGTCATTGCAGTCAACCCAGTTTTATAATTAGCATGGTATTGTCAGGATGTTAGAAGTTTAGGTAGTCAGTGATAGTCTAAATGAACTCGAGAGTTTCTGTTGGTCAAGCTTAGACTCAGTGTATAGTTCCTTTAGGACCTTGAGGTTATTCAGATCCTGATGGTCATGTTGGAATAACTGCAACCTCTTCAGCACAGTCATCTGCGTCAGTGAGCAGTAGAGAACTAAAAGGTCTTGCACACTCAACTTCTCCTCCATACATGAGAGGCTGAATAGCCACATGGGAGGTTCACCGTTTACCCTCTATACATGAGAGGTATAGAATACCACATGGGATGTTCTTCAGACTCAGGCAGTACCATGGAGTCAATACTGACAGTAAGGTACTTCCTCTGCAAGCATCCTCACCTACTGAGTTGGACGACTAGGTGAGGAGATTTGCTTCTACCTCCATGAATGAGAAGTATAGATTACAACATGGGAGGTATTCTGACTCAGACAGTACCTTAGACTCAACACTGATGCTGAAGTACTTTCTTTGCAAACATCCTCACCTACCAAGTTAGATAACTAGGTGAGATACATACATTTAAACATGGTAGGTTGATAATGAGTTACCTGCGTATGCTCCGTGGACAGGTTGGGGTGAATTAGATTGATCCCACCTTCATTAAAATTTTTTTAATCGGGTTAATTCATGTGTTCGGGAGTGTATTGCAATATGAAGTTTTCATAATAAAACTAATATTGTAATACTTACCTGAAAACCTGAATGATTTCCAACCTCCTTCCCACTTAAATTTGATAGTGAATGATTCAAGTGAGGAGACGGGCCTCTGGTGGCCGGTACTTGTACCAGCATTGCCAACAGTAACACAGGTACCTCATTTGACTAGATTTTACCCGCAGCATTGGTAATGTTGACAGTTAAAATTACCCACATCGTGGTTAAATCTGTGGGGATATAGTTTGTGCTGGTCAGTGACCAGGGCTAATTCAGGTGTTCAGGTAAGTATACAATATTAGTTTCATACAATCAACTTACCTGTCAGATATATACATAGCTAAGACTCCGTCGTCCCTGACAGAAATTCAAATTTCGCGCCACTCGCTACAGGTAGGTCAGGTGATCTACCGGCCTGCCCTGGGCGGCAGGACTAGGAACCATTCCCGTTTTCTATCATATTTTCTCTGTCGCCGGTGGTATCAACATTGTTGCTATTACCTCCTGACTTAGATTCTTATTTCATCCTTTGATCATCGTTTATCGGCTTTTTGGTGACGTATCTGGATCGTGTTTTTGGCATTCGCTACTGTGGACTGATTTTGGACTTGCTTTTTGGAATTTTCTCAGTATGTCTGATTCAAATGTGAGTGTGAGAATGTGTGTGAATGTAGGCTGCAGGGTGAGGATACCGAAAGCTTCGGTTGATCCTCACACTGTATGTCGTAAATGTAGGGGGTTTCAGTGTTCTGCTACTAATACTTGTCATGAATGCGAGGGATTAAATGCAGAAGAATGGAAGACTTTAACTTCTTATTTGAAGAAGTTAGAGAGGGATAGGGTTAGACGTCTGAAAGGTGTGAGTTCAAGGCCTATTGAGCCTTTTATTGATACTTTTTCTAATCCTAATGATTTAGATTCTCCCTATGTGTCTAATTCACAAGGTTTACTTTCGGAATCGGCCTCTGAAATCGCCGATCTGAAAGCTACTATTCGAGACATGAAGTCCAAAATGGCGGGCTTACAAGGTAAGGCTAGTGAAAGTGAGCATTACAGTGAAGTGAGTTCTCCCAGTGTTGTGGAGGGGGTGTTTGATCGTCCCTGCGACGCTCCCAGGCCTAGACCTCTTCCAAGCTCCCATGCCCAGAGGAGAAGGAAAGTCGAAAGCCTTAAGGAGGTCGTGGGGAATCCCCAACGGTCAGACGTCCCTTCAGCAAGCTCTGTTTCGTGGCAGGCTGCTCAAGGGCGCTTTAGAAAAAGCGTCCTTCGTGAGTGTTTCTCATCCTCTCCCTCTCCCTCTCCCTCACCTAAACGAGGGTGGAAGGAGTCGGATTTATCGAGGCCTCTGAAACGGCATTTGAAAGAACCCGAATTTGATTCGAGCCCGGAGCGTTTCTCAGATGACGCTCCCTCGTCTATTAAGAAGGCGAAGGTGGCGTCAGCGTCACCCGACGAGGATGCAGAAGAACCCTTTCCTACTTCTCCCCCGATTGATGACGAAAGGCGTCATGCAAATGACGTAGGAGAAGCTTCAAGGAAGATTATCATGGCAGTACAAGAACAACTGGCCTCTTTGGTGGGAGTGTTAGCGCCTCGTAGGAAGGACGTTGCGCTTCCAATCAAGAAGTCTCGTCCTCTCTCCCCTGCTAAGCGAGAGGCGTCATGCAAACGGGAAGCTTCTAAACATATCGCAGAAGCTTCGGGTTCGAGAGCGAGATCGGGAGGACCTTACGGAAGACACGTAACGCCAGAGAGACGTGAGACGTCTTCTAGGCATGAAGCGTCTTTTAGAGCTGCTTGTAGACGCGAGGCTCCAACCAATATTTTGGCGCCAGTTAGGACGCCTTTTGAAAGCGAAGCGTCTTCCAGGCGCGAGGCGTCATCCGGACGTCAGCAGCCACACAAGCGGGAGGCGTCAGCCAGGACGCTTGGCGGACGAGAAGCGTCATCCAAGCGGGAAGCGTCATCCATTTATGGAGAGAAGCCTGAGCTTTTGGCGCCTTCCAGGACTATTGAAGCGGGGAAGAGGAAGGAATATCATTCCCTTAGCCCCTCTCCTATTAGGAGTTTGTCTCCTCCAGAGGAAAGACGTACGGATTTGGCAGCGGAGACTCAATTAGATCCCGAGTTAGAAGTAGACTCGGAGGAAGAGTATCAAGGAAGAGAAGGACTGTCGAACTATAAAGTTTTGACTGCCTTGCTTCTAGAGGAGTATGGAGACGACTTGACTCCTGCCGCTCCTCCTTCTCCGCGCTCTCTTTTCTCGAGTGCTAAGACGAAGAAATCTTCGTCTTTTCTCAGAATGAAGCCCGCCATTTCGATGAAGAGGGCTCTTCAGTCCTTAGACTCTTGGATGAAGTCTAAGAAGGAGTTAGTCAGAACGGTCTTCTGCATGCCTCCAGCGAGACTAGCTGGTAAAAGAGGCATTTGGTATCAGACGGGAGAGAATATGGGTATTGCTCTTCCGTCTACGTCAGAAGCGGACTTTTCGACCTTAGTTGACGCTTCACGTAGACAAGGTTTGAACTCGGCACGTATTACTTGGGGCATTTCAGAACTGGACCATCTCCTCAAGGGACTCTTTCATGTATTGGAAGTTTTCAACTTCTTAGATTGGTCCCTTCGGGTGATGTCCAAGAAAGCCCATGATTCTGAAGGACTCGAACCAGAAGTCCTTTTGTGCATTTTGTCTTGTATAGACAAAGCGGTTCAGGATGGCTCGGTTGAGATCTCCTCTTTGTTTGGAGCAGGTCTTCTAAAAAAGAGGACAGTATATAGTGCCTTTTTAACCAAAGCAGTCTCCCACGCTCAGAGGGCAGCGCTGCTGTATTCGCCTTTGTCTGACTTTTTGTTCCCTTCTCAGTTGGTGAAGGACATTTCTCGTTCATTAACTGAGAAGGCGACTCAAGACCTTCTGACGCAGTCAGCAAGGAAGAAGAAGCCTGCTTCTACACCTGACAAGAAAGGACCGAGTACATCTGTTCAGCCCTTTCGAGGTGGCCCGACCTCCAGACCTCCCGCAAGAAGGAAGGCTCCTGAGAAGAGAGGTAGGTCTGCCTTTCGTCCCTTTAAAAAGGGAAAGTGATGCTTCTCTCCTCCAAGCACCAGTAGGTGCCAGGCTCCTGGGATTTGTGGAGGCCTGGACACTTATACGCAGACGCATCATCGTTGTCTGTAATAAGGAAGGGATATCGTATCCCTTTCCTGAACACTCCTCCCCTAACGTCAACACCACGGGAACTAACAGCCAAGTACAAGGATCCTGTGCTGAGGGATACTCTTCGATCGATGGTGGAACAAATGTGGGACAAGAGAGCGATAGAACTAGTACTGGATCAAAACTCCCCGGGTTTTACAATCGCCTTTTTCTGGTTGCGAAGGCCTCGGGAGGCTGGAGACCAGTACTAGACGTCAGCTCTCTGAACAAATTTGTTCAGAAGGAGAAGTTCTCGATGGAGACTTCTGCCTCAGTCCTTGCGTCATTGCGACAAGGAGATTGGATGGTGTCTCTAGATCTCCAGGACGCCTATTTTCACGTCCCGATCCACCCTTCATCGAAGAAGTACCTCCGTTTCATGACAGGGGGAAGGATCTTTCAGTTCAGAGCCTTGTGTTTCGGCCTGTCCACAGCTCCTCAGGTCTTCACAAGCCTGATGAAAAATGTGGCGAGGTTTCTTCACCTCAAAGGAGTAAATATCTCTCTGTATCTGGACGACTGGCTCATCAGGGCCAGATCAGAGAGACAGTGCTTGGAGGACCTTACGTTAACTTTAGATCTGATCAGAGCGTTGGGATTACTCGTGAACCTCGAGAAGTCGCAGCTGACCCCCAGACAGAACTTAGTCTAGCTCTGGGGATTCAGATGGATTCTCGGGGTTTTCGAGTATTTCCTTCGCAAGAGAGAATCGCAAAAGGTTTGCAGATAGTCTCTCTCTTCTTAAGGAAGGAACAGACGTCGGTGAGGGAATGGTTGAGCCTTCTAGGGACCCTTTCCTCGCTCGAACAGTTCTTCCCGCTAGGAAGACTTCATTTACGTCCGCTTCAATTCTTCCTCAAGAGGTCTTGGAGTTGGAAAACTGGACAACTTTCGGACGCCTTTCCCATTCCAGTGGAGATAAGACCGCACCTGGAATGGTGGTTGCCCCCTCTGAAAGAGAACAAAGGGATCTCTCTAAAAATCCAGAACCCAGACCTAGTGTTGTACTCCGACGCGTCGGAGAAAGGTTGGGGAGCAACATTAGGCTCGAAGGAGGTGTCAGGCACCTGGGAACCAGCGCAGGTGTCTTGGCACATAAACTGCAAAGAGCTCTTCGCCGTACATCTGGCTTTGAAGAGTCTAGAACCTCTGTTTCGAACAAAGTAGTGCAAGTAAACGTGGACAACACCACGTCACTTGCCTACATTCGAAAACAAGGAGGGACTCACTCCTCGTTCCTTTACGAGCTGACGAAAGACCTTTTGCTTTGGATGTCTCACAGGAACATCTCCCTTCTTACAAGGTTCGTTCAGGGAGTAAAGAATGTGAGGGCGGACAGACTCAGCAGGAGGAACCAGGTCCTTCATACAGAGTGGACCCTACACGAGGAGGTGTGTCAAGATCTCTGGTCGCTGTGGGGGACACCTCATGTGGATCTCTTCGCCACATTCATCTCCAAAAGGCTGGCAGTCTTTTGCTCGGTCGTGGAAGACCCAAGAGCTCTTATGGTAGACGACCTTCCTGCTAGATTGGTCTCGCGTAGACGTCTATGCTTTTCCTCCATTCAAAATCCTGGGACTAGTACTGAAAAAGTTTGTGGCATCAAAGGAGACGAGGATGACATTGATAGCCCCCTTTTGGCCGGCCCAAGATTGGTTCACGGAGGTGGTAGAGTGGATCGTAGACTTTCCCAGATCCCTACCAAGAAGGATGGATCTTCTCAGACAGCCACACTTCAAGAGGTATCATCAAAACCTCCCCGCTCTCGCTCTGACTGCCTTTCGACTATCGAAAGACTCGTCAGAGCGAGAGGGTTTTCTCGCGAAGTTGCAAGCGCGATCGCGAGAGCACGCAGAACCTCCACTAGGCAAGTATATCAGTCGAAGTGGGAGGTTTTTAGAAGGTGGTGTAGAACTAAGAAGTTGTCCTCCTCCACTACCTCTATAGCGGAAATTGCTGATTTCCTTCTATTCCTGAGAGAGCAATCTCATCTAGCTGTATCCACAATAAAGGGATACAGAAGTATGCTCTCGGCAGTCTTCAGGAATAGAGGATTAGATCTGGCAGATAATAAAGATCTCCACGATCTCATAAGGTCCTTTGAGACTTCAAAGTCTAAGGAACCGGTCCCTCCTAACTGGAACCTAGACGTGGTTCTCAAGTTTCTTTCATCTGAAAGGTTCGAACCTCCTCATCTGGGCATCGTTTAGAGACATCACCAGAAAATGCCTATTCCTATTATCTTTAGCTACGGCAAAGAGAGTTAGTGAATTACATGCTCTGCAGGATAAAGTAGGTTTCAAGGGAGACTCAGCTATTTGCTCGTTTAAGACCCTGTTTTTAGCTAAGAATGAGAATCCCTCGAATCCCTGGCCTAAGTCATTCGAAGTCAAAGGCATATCGAGTCTCGTAGGAAGAGAAGCAGAAAGATCTCTATGCCCTGTAAGAGCTCTAAAGTTCTACATTCAGAGAAAGCATCAGATGGGAGGCTCTAGACAAGGTCTTTGGTGCGCGGTAAAAGACCCCACAAGACTGATGTCCAAGAATGCTCTGGCATTCTTTGTGAGGAACGTCATTACAGACGCGCATAAGGTCTGTCCTGACGAAGAGTTGCGACTGTTGAAAGTTAAAGCTCATGAAGTGAGAGCAGTAGCGACGTCTCTCTCGTTTCATAAGAATATGTCGCTTAAAAACATCATAGATACGACATTTTGGAGATGCAACTCAGTATTTGCATCTCATTACTTGAAAGACGTTCGTGTGACATATGAGAAGTGTTTTTCTCTGGGTCCTTTCGTATCGGCGGATACGATTCTGGGTACGGGAGCCGACACCAATCCTTAAAGTATATACTTTTCTTCTTTTTAGATATGGTCTGGAGTCTCTTCGAACAATGGAGGACTTGGTTTAGCACGGGGGGCCGTCTATGTTGTTCAGTAAGAGAATCTTGTCATATCTAATTAGATGAGTATAATTTTTTTTAGAAAATTATGTATGTGTGCGTAGTGGTTTTGAGTTACGGTTGTTGTGAAGAGTTCGGGGATAACTCGGAACAATCTTTAGTTCTAACATATGGTTAGGATCAGGTGGTCGGGATTGGTTGTGTGCTCCTTCATAAGGTGTATTGTCATATAAGTGGATCAGCACCCATTGACAAAGTCCTTTCAGGCTCTGCCGAGTAAGCGGATAAGACCCCATCGGCAGACCCACAAGAACTCTTGGCCATAGATCATATATCTCGCTAAAGTTTCTTGAGGTGATGCAGACTACTGGGCAAACACCCACGAAGTCTACCACCTATAGGTAGGAACCTTTTAAGTTTTATTTATACCTACAACATATGTTGTTTACCTGTCTATTCCATATAGTAGCTGTCTCTTACCCTCCACCGAAGGGTGCCAATCAGCTATGTATATATCTGACAGGTAAGTTGATTGTATGAAAATGATATTGTTATGTTACAATAAAGTTTCATACATACTTACCTGGCAGATATATACAATTAAAAGCCCACCCAGCCTCCCCGCAGGAGACAGGTGGAAGAGAGAAAATATGATAGAAAACGGGAATGGTTCCTAGTCCTGCCGCCCAGGGCAGGCCGGTAGATCACCTGACCTACCTGTAGCGAGTGGCGCGAAATTTGAATTTCTGTCGGGGACGACGGAGTCTTAGCTATGTATATATCTGCCAGGTAAGTATGTATGAAACTTTATTGTAACATAACAATATCATTTTTATTATGAAAACTTCATTTTTGTATAGTACAGTACGTACTGTAATTTGCTTTTGAATGTATTATTCCTTGAGTATGTACAGTGATTCTATTAATTGTTTTTCTAATTATATGGCAGACACTGAATGAAGCAAATGGAGGACACAGTGGATGTATTATGTGGCCAGGTTGCACAGCTACATACCATGGGCGAAATGTAACATTTTATGAACCATATAAGACAAAAGCTGTTTTGAAAGATAGCCTTAGCCGTGCTTTTCAGTGGTTTAATGATGCCAACACTCCGGCCAACCTCATTTTTCTTTATCATGAACAACCTGATGCGGCAGGGCATGCTTATGGTGCAGAGTCGCCACATATTTTAGATGAACTTTTGAAGGTTTGTGTATGAATATTGACTACAGTATTCATTTTATTTTTTCACATGGTGATTATTAAATGGAGTTATATTTAATGAAATGGATATGATTTTGATTTTAAAGTAATGTCTGTTGAAGTGGAAATTAATCTTACATGTCAATATTTTATACAGTGTATTTCATAAATGAAGACAATTTTTAATATACTATTTCTTTAGGAAATGAATTCCACTAGGCTTTTACAGCACTCATTTATATTTCTTATACAAAACCCAGTACTGTAATCATAATTAGACTTCACTCCGTGTGTAGCTTGAAGAGGTAAAAGAATTTCTACTGCCCAGCTCACAGTCCGCTGTTCACTGCCTGTTATTTTTCTATTAGACTCCCCATTGAATTTTACGTATGTTGTAGTAAATTTCTATCCCTTTTTCATGTTCAGTAATATTCAAAAGTAATTCACATGAATAATTTTTACCATCATTGATGTGTTATGTTTAGTGGGGTTTTGCTTTTGGTGCCATTTTGCTTTCTGTCTTGTTACTGTGAGTACCTGATATTTCTCTTTTCATATTCATAAAATCATTTTGTTTTACTGTAGTTTTCTTGTTTTGCTGGTGGTGGTGGTGCCTCCTATGTCTTCAGTGATGTCTTTTCATGCTCCACTCCCTTGTCTATGGCATTGCTGTTTGTCTGATAGTAGCCTGCTTTTTTACTTTGCATGCCCTTACCTAACTGTGTTCTCAGTCCTTGTGCTATGATCCTATATGCTCATCTGGCCCTTGTTCCTGATTACCCTTATCTTCTCTGCTATGAATTCTCAGCACCTCCAAGACTGCCCTTATGTTCTTTGCTATGAATTTTGTTTTGCTCCTCATGTATAGTTGTATGGTACAATATTTTTGAAGACCTGGATTTGTTCTACCTCTGCATTCTCTGCAGCTTTGATGTTATTGAGTTTTCTTTAGAGTTGCTTGCCCTTAATTGTTGTTTTCTCTGCTGCTGAGGGCATGCCGTGGATTCTCATACCTCTGCCCAGAATTTCCTTTCTTCTATTTAGCTAATTTCAGAGTAGTGAAGGCACTTATATAGATGCAGATTCAGCCATACCTTGAGTGTTCCATTAGCCTCTCATTCTACATTGCCTCCTCCTCCTGCTCTTTGTTTTGTGAGGTTTTCTGTTTACAGGGCAGCACTTTAGGTTTACTATTCACTCTTTTGCTACTAGCGTTTTTGTTTGTTTCCACCCACCTCCCTTACCTCAGATTTGATCTTTTAAGAATTTCTTCTTAGAGTGTCTGGTGTAGGGAACCTATGGAGTAGGGAACCTAGATGTGTCAGTCTTTCCCTCCCCTTGTATGTTTCTTGGTTCTCAACATTTGTTTCTTGTTCTACATGCTGGTGGTTGCAGTGAAGTTGAAAGATGTGCCCTTCTAGATCCTATCTTGCATGCATCCCTCAGTGGAGCTCAGCTATCTGAGGGAGCCAAGGAAAGTATGATAAATATAAATTATCATGGATGTTTGCCACATTTCCTTAGTCCATGCTGTTCAAATTTGTGTTCTGGAAGCCGAAGCCTGTCTGCCTTTTCTTCAATTTCTTTCCCTTGGGTGCTTTTGCCTGTCCTTGGAGGGCTTAGGAAGTGCAAACCTTTTGGTGTGGGTTCCTGCCTTCTGTCATGGTGTGATAGCACGTTACCTGTCCCTTCTGTTGGTGAAGATACTGGCTCTCAATGCTGGATCCTTCACCTGATTTCCTTAGGTATTTTAGATATTGTTTGGGCAACATTATGTATAGATTCTTCACTACTTTAGATTAGGGTTGCATATGTGCACAACCTGATCCTCCAGCTGTTAGGTAGTCTTGTCACTCCATTGCCTTGCTTCTGATGGCAGTTACCAAAGGATGTTCCAGGATTGGGACTTAGTTACATTGCTATTTCAGACCTAAAGAACTTATGCTTCTCACCCCTTAACTTAGGCATTAAGGTATTGTGGAAGAACTACACTTTTAGAAAACTACAAACTCAGCCTAGAATAGCAACTTGTTTCCACTGTATATGGCTCTAAATCTGATGCAGGCATTGTGTTTAGGACCCCTTTTCCCTTAAATGTAGGAAATACTTGACTTTCATGTCCTTGACCCTTTGCCCTGGTGTGCCTACTATGCATCATGTCACAAGACCCTAGTTACTGTGTCTTTTGGTCTCACTCTTTGAACTTGCATTTCTTCAAGTATTCGATCTTTATTTCTTTGAGGAAGATGTTGATGAGACTTTTGGTCCCTTTTCTGAACTTGGTAAAGTTTTACCTGGCCTTCAGGCAGGCTAGGTCAAACAAACTGTGTCAGTGTTGGCTGGCATTTTTAGGGGAGGAGCCTGTCCCTCACCCCCCAGGATCTTTCTGGGGTTTGCTCCACAATCTTTGTGGCAGGCCATACATGATTCTAGTCTTTCATTTTCCTTCTCTTCAGAACATTATCCCTCATCCCTTTAGCATGCATGGAAATGTTTTTAGTGCAGTACCTACCTTTGAGCTTCAGGTGCTTGGTTGGCATTTTCCAATGTATCTATTACTTCAGAAGCTTCCTGGATTTATGAAGTGATCATTGGCTCCAATTGTCTGAACATCTTATTGTTGAGTCTTCTCTTCTTTTCAGAGGATCTTCTGCTTCCTCCTCTCTTGTAAATTGCAATTCAGGCTAATTATGATGCAAGGTTTTCTCATAACAATGAATGTTTTCACAACATTTTTTTTTTATAGATAAGGCCTTTAATCGTAATCTTTAGTACCCTCCTCTTTTCCCCTCACTCTTCCTGATGAGGTTTGCCATAGTGTGTTGGTTAGCAGACAGTGGATTGTGAGCTTGGAATACACAGTAGAACTATACTTTTAGCTCTCCTAGTTGGTGTGGCTGTGTTTGTTTCATAAAGATTGAGTGGTAATTATGATTAGTACGTAATGGGTTTGTAAAGTTGTTCTATTGTACAATCATTGTATATTTGTTTTTCAGATTGATGAAGCCATGGGATTTTTGTTTCAGTTAATAACTCTCAATAATCTGCAAGAACGTCTTGACATAATAGTTTTAAGTGATCATGGCATGAGTAGTATACCAGAAACAAATATTATAGACTTAACAACTATTGTTGATTCATCCATGTACAAATTCACTGGGAGCTCACCTGTGTTGAATGTGTGGCCAGATTATGGTAAGAAATTTCATTTTTAATGTCCTTTTTGAGTAGTTTATAATTAAATCGGTTCAGTATGAGACCTTCAGACTTTTAAGTAAATGGTTATATAACAAATAAGAATGTGATGGAAACCATGTTTATTAATTGTAACCTGGTGAATTTATTATTCAATCAGTAATTTAGGATGCATGGTATATGTATTATAATTTGATTTCTGATTAAATTATAGCTTATTTGGGATGAATCTTACCTACTGTTAAAGATAACTTATATATCTGTGCTGATAGGGAAATTGATATTCAAACAAAGGAAAAAGATTGAATGGCTGACCTAGATGGACTGTATAGTACACCTGTTCTCCTCAGGTATTTCAAATGTCTAGATCTTGTCAGAATTCTTCTTGCTGCCATTATGTATAAGTGCTCATTGGTATTTCAGGGTTTTGGCTGTTTGTTGCTTTCAGGGTACTGTACATTTATTTTTCGTTCCACTGGAATCAAGACTAAGAATGTCAGGTTCTGTAGGAATGGTTACTATGTTAACAGGATGTTAATTTTTTAGGTAGATAGTCACACTATGCTGGTTGCAGGTGTATAAAGTGTGATCCTTAGAATACACTTGTGAATGTAGGGATTTTTGAAGGACTTTATGCCTCATAAAACCTGTCATTTCTTCCCCTTCTCCAGGTCCTTCATCTGTAGCCCTGATACTTTCTCTGTAGCTCTGCCGTCCTCTCCCTTTTTCGTTAAGGAAAATCGTATTTAGAAGTTAGAACAGGACATAAACCTTATTTTAGACTGTAAAAGGTTTGTCTGAATTTGTGTTGAGGTAATCGTTTCAGGTCCCCCGTAGTGTGCGATCATTTTCACATTCCTCTGTAAGAGATAAAGTGTCAGTGCCCTTGCCCATCTGTAGTCTGAGCTTCGGACTGCCATTGATCACCACTTTTTTTTTTATGCTGTGAGTCTTTTAATGCATTAGCTGAAAGATTGTTTTAGTAAACATAAGTCTTTACACATTATTCGACTTCTACTGTCATCAGTATGTAATATTACATATAAAAGTTTTTAACATTAAGAGGACTAATTACAGGCAGTCCCCAGTTATTGGTGGGGGTTCCATTCCAACAGTTTGAAGATGAGCAAAAATTGCCAATAACCGAAAATCAGCGATTTCCAGTACTTTATCAGTGATGATAACTGGTTAAGGGGGCCGGCCGGAACGCCTATATATGGAGGTATAGGGCGAAAAATGCAAAGTCATGAAAAAATTCATGGAGCTTCATATGGCAATTGAGAATACGTATAAGAAATATTTCGTCAAAATTCCTCTTACTTTCGTAGTTACAGGGTAATTAGTTAACGTAACTCAATAAGCCTAAAACATTGATCCGTACAAGAAAATGCAATATTTCCTCTATTATCGTAAATTTTGATAATTATTGTCAAAGAAATTGGGAGAAATGGCATCTGTAGACATTCCCTGAGTCGAGAAGGAGACTTCAGGCCAAGTCCAGTCCTGATAATGATTTAGTGCGATCACAGACTTCGAGTAGTCTACACGTTCCATTTCACCTCTGACATACGCCTGCTTTTACGTATGTTTATGTATGTTTCGGCAAGAATTTCATCATGCCAATGAGGAAAAGACAAGGAAAACATCTCGCTAACATACAGACGAAGAAAAATTGCGTAGGAAGGAGTGCCCCATCTTGCCTCAAGCAGGGCCCCAGGCTGCGATATATGAGCAAAGGGATCATCATTTATGATTAAATTATGATAAATAAAATAGTTTTGGTTTATTAATACACAAAAAAGAAATATACATTCATAATAATCATTATTTATTAACATTGTCTTTATAGAAATACGAAGGAAAACTTTGAACGCCCGTATCTCAAAACTATACTTATTGACCTTCAAAATCTATCTTCTCACTTAGTTTTAAAGCTATAACATTGAAATTTGGTATATAACTCAGAAAGACATTATAGAACAATCAAATAGAGCCCTTTTTCCAAGTTTTGTTTCGTATTTTTTTTATAAATTTTTTTCTCCTGATTTATAGGGTTTATTTTTTTACCATATTGAAAAATTCATATCTTGCAAAAAAATTACTTTTAGAAAAAAACTCTCCATTCGATTGGAGGTCTACATCAGGTCTATATATGGTAGTAATCCCAGGTCTTAATATTAAATATCAAGGGAGGAGATAGAATTTGAAAAATGGTTATTTTCGGGATAAATCGCCCTGGCGTCACAAAACTGAAGGTCAGAGGCGAAAATCATATGCGGTTTGGAGATGTCCCAAGTCACCTTATTAAGTGGTATGAATATCAAAGTCCTGTCCTTAAAAAAGGGCATTAGCCGGCCGGCCCCCTTAATGGCGCCTCTGTTAGGTATGTATCAGCCTCAATACTCTATCATGGGTGCCAGTAACTGGAAATCTGCACATTTCGGTGCTAGACAAGTGCCATAAAACCAGATCACTGATAACCAGCAACTGCTAGTATAAAGTAGGTAGTATAGACAGTTTTATTACTAATATAACCCCCCCTAACAAAACTACACAAATGACAACTCTTACCTGCTGGTAGCGGGCGCCCTCTCTCTGCAAACATTGTCAGCTAGGCTAATAAGCTCACATAAATACAAAAATATGCTATTTATCACCCAGAACAGATGAACATGAAATGGGACAAAATGATTAATAAATCATATTTAAAAAACCCAAGTCTGCTCCACAAGGAACTGTAAATTATCATTCCATTCTCCTAGATTAGTCTAAATAATCACCTAAAGTCTCTAATTGTCAACCTCTACATTTCAATAGTCAGTCTTAGAGAATCCTGTTTTTAGAACAATGATATGGGACCCATCTGTAACAAAAAGATATATTCATTATATTCCCTACTATACAATGTTAAATAAATGTATACACTTCACACTTCTCTCTTTTCAAAGGCAACTGTTTCTAAGTCATTTAAATATGTGCCATACCTTTTTGAGATGGGACTTGCCTCAATACCTGGTGTCCTCTAAACCGTCTTCCTTCCTGTCTCAAAGGAATGTGCTTTTTTCTTAAGTGTCTCGAGCGGCCGGACCTGTTATGTACGTACAAACGAATGTACACTCCTACCACACCCCAAGATCACCCGTGGCAACAGCCTGAACAGCCACCAATAATGCACACTCATCAAATTCATTAATTCACAAAGGTTATCTTTAGGCGCTCTCTGTCTCCAAGCCAGAGAAGCTGACACATCATGTAATTCACTAACACATGAATTCATACCTATAATACTAATACAGTGGTACCTCAACATACAAAATTAATCCGTTCTGAGGCGGCCTTCATAACATGAGCTTTTCGTATCTTGAACCGCATTTTACATGTAAAATGCCTAATCCGTTCCAAGCCCTACAAAAACACCCCAGTAAATTTTACAATAGTGAAGCTAAATTGACCAATAAACAATGCAATACTACAACAATTTGGACCATTCAATACCTAACTTAATACGTACTACTAGCATGTATATGTACCTGTAAATAAAGTGTATTAGTGTACATGGTATACAAGAAATACTGTACGTACATATGTATGTATGTAGTAAAATGTGGAACCTTACCTTTCGAGTGAGGCTATCTCCAACCTTACCTTTCGAGTGAGGCTATCTCCGAAAGTGGCGACAGAGGAGGAGGACAAACGGCAGAAAATTTGTTACGTAGTACGTACACTTAACTTAACGAAACATTAAAAATGTCAGGAAACATAAACTAAACTTTACGAAACACAATAACAAAACTGTAACACTTAGCTTTACAAAAAACTTAAAATTAAATTTTTTGTCTTTTTATTTTTAGATTTTTTTTACTTTTTTATACTTACATTTTTTCCTGGGCTCGGCCGTGTCGCTCCGTGAAATACGTTCCTTTAGCGCTGGGTTTTGATGTGGAAAAGGCTAATTGGAGAGGTTGCTGTGGTAGTGTATTTCACTCACCCCAGATTCATACCGGCACCTTTTAATAAAGGTGAGCGAGTCAGAATATTCTGACATGTCCAATTTAGCAGTTCTCTGGTATTATAGCAATATTTTACCTTAGAAATAGTGCTAAAGGAACGTATTTCACTGGGCGACACGGCTTCCTCGCCCAGAAATAGATTTTTCCTATGTCAAAATCCCCCGTTTTTTTTTTTTAAATTACAATTTCTTCACCACTTTCAACTTTGTTTTTTCGTAGTATCGATTGGATCTTCCTTTTTGCTTACTCCTACAAAAGGCCTCTTTAAAAAATAACTATCCAAGGAAGATTGCTTCTGCCTACTTTTCACAATGTTCCTGAAACGACTCGGGCAAACGTCATCGAACTGCTCAAGCTTACGACCTGTGTAAGCCTTTTTGGGGTATCTCTTTTCTACAAATGATTGCACCTTATGAAAAGCAGCTAGAGCATCCTTAATTTCTGCCGTTGTCATAGGGTCGTCCTCCTCCTCCTTGCTGCTGCTAGAGAACTCTTCTTGAACGACGTTACGTTGCATGGCCTCCAACTCCTTCAGATCATTCGTCGTAAGCTCCTCTTGGTGCTCCTCGAGAAGGTCATTGATGTCGTCCTCAGCGACGACCAGCCCCTTGGACTTGCCGAGTGCAGCGATCTCATTAAGATCTGGTTGCGAAACAGTTTCAGGATCGTCAACTGTTCCTGAATCTGCAGCACCAGCTTCGCCCACGTCGAATCCCTCGAAGTCTCAGGCGGATACGGCATCAGGCCAGAGTTTCCTCCACAAAGAATTCAAGGTTCGCCTTGAAACCTCCTGCCAAGCTTGATCGATGAGTCGGATGCATATCACAACATCGAAATGCTCCTTCCAAAATTCACGCAAGGTGAGGTTTGTGGTATCGGTGATGTCGAAACATCTCTTGAAAAGATGTTTCATATACAGCTTCTTGAAGTTCGATATCACTTGCTGGTCCATGGGCTGGAGGAGAGGGGTGGTGTTAGGCGGAAGATAAAGAAACTTGATAAAAGAATACTCCGCTAGGATATCTTCCTTGAGGCCAGGTGGGTGAGCAGGGGCATTGTCCAACAACAGCAGACATATCAGAGGGAGGCGCTTCTCTTCCAAGAATTTCTTCACTGTCGGGCCAAAACACAGATTTATCCACTCGGTGAACAAAAGTCTCGTTACCCAGGCTTTCGCATTAGCCCTCCACATCACTGGAAGCTTCTCCTTTAGCACTTTGTGGGCCTTGAAGGCTCGAGGAGTCTCCGAATGATAGACAAGTAGGGGCTTCACGTTGCAATCCCCACTGGCGTTCGAACAAAGTGCGAGTGTAAGCCTGTCTTTCATAGGCTTATGCCCGGGTAGCTTCTTCTCTTCCTGTGTCATGTACGTCCGAACGAGGCATTTTTTTCCAAAAAAGGCCAGTCTCATCACAGTTGAAGACTTGCTGAGAACTCTCTCTGCAACTGATTGGGGTACTGAATGTTCGGCTGCTGACCCTCAACATAAACTGAAGTGCCTTGATTATACGTACTGGTATGCATGTTGTAAATGATTGGTCTACACCCTCTGTTCAGCAGGGAGTGGATATTCTACCAACCTTGCAAAGTTTCCAGTTATCCCATGGGAGAGACCTTGATCACTTATCCCATGTGAGAGATCTTGGTCACTTTTTTTTTTAAAATAACGTACACATTGACGATCCCGAAAACGAATAACGCGTGCGTACTATAACAATGCTGGTACCGAGTGGCCAAAGCACGCCACCACGTATACATAGTAGATGCATGATGGGAGGGACGCTGGCCAATAGGAGAGAAGGATTTCATGGCCGCGACTAGCATCAGGAACCAATGGGAGAGCAGGAGGATGGTGGCGAGTCTACTAGTACTAAGATGGCGGCGCGCGGTGCGATTTTCAAAATTGTTATCCGGGCGAATCTCGGACTTTCAGAAACCTTTCGTATCTTGAAAACTTTTCGTATGTAGAACCGTTAAATTTTTCGTATTGGATTTCGTATCTCGAGTTTTTCGTAAGTTGAGCCTTTCGTATCTCGAGGTACTACTGTACCTGAGGTCAGAAACAGTTATAGTGGAAAGACTGCTTTCTTGGGCAAAAAATGAACAACATAGTAGTATTGGTTCTCTAGTTCATTCTGCAGAATGACTGTTTTGGCAATTCAGGATTCAGGAAGAGCAAGTTCTGCCTATGGAGTGACCATTACATCCACAAGACTGACAGTCACTATGGAATTGGAGGACCGCTCAATTGTGGACTTCTTAGCGTATCTTAAAAAGGCGCGGTAGTGAATTGTTAATCTCGGCTCTTTCTGGTCAGGGACAGGTCGCTTAGAGACAAGCACTGGATTCCTTGAAGAATACTGAAATGAAAAACAGCCAGGAAAGATGATCAATGCAATTTGAGGTCTGTGACGCCTCGGAAATCACATGCCTTGGACATGGGGCACCCGTGTTTGCTGGATGCCACGCAGGGTGTGTCTGCATGTGTGTTCGTAGCAAACAGTATATGACTTTGGTTATGAGAAATAAGAATAAGAGAGGACACTCTTTGATTACTTGTGGCAGGGTGCGGAACACACCTGGAAGAGGTGTTGAGAGGTATTGAGAAGTGTTGCAGACCCATCGAATAAGGTAACGTAAGACAGAGCTTTGAAAAAGTTAACCTTTGAAGTGATAAAAAATATTTGGGAGAAAGAGAAGTTTGGTGTGGTACACATTCTTTTTGATTAAAGTGATGTAATAAAGGGATTTTGACGTAAGGAAAAATCTATTTCTGGGCGATTGGCTCGTTGTCGCCAGCGAAATATCCCTTAATCTATTATTTCTAGGGTAAATGTACTAACACATACCAGAGAATAAATAAAATAAAGAAAAAGGTCAGTATAACTGACTCGCTCACCCTCCAGGAGGGTGTCGGTATGAACACTAGGCGAGTGAGACCACTACCACGAGCCAAATGCCAATAGAAATCTCCCACTACAAAATCCCTCCAAGAGGGGAGCCGACCCACAGAGTGAGCAGCTCGTACTACTACTACTCCATCCCATGCTGCCGACTGCTGCGCCTCTGGTGGCCATCCTGAAGTTAGCAGACAATCTTGGGCGAAGGGATGGGTATGGGTGGGATTTCGCTGGCGACACGAGCCAATCGCCCAGAAATAGATTTTTCCTTACGTCAAAATCCCTTTTCTGGGCTCAGCTCGTGTCGCTGCGCGAAATCGTACCAGAGAAATAGCACAAGATTGTAAACGAAAGTAATAAAATGAGAATAAAAATAAAATAAATCAGAAATAGGTGTAAACAAAGAAAAGCTAAAATATATAAGAATAGACTATAATTGCTAAAAGATACATATACACAGGTGTATAAAAAATAGAAATATGCTTAAATTACCCTTAAATCTAATCATGTTTGTAAACTAAAGGTAATTACATATGTACAGGTAAAATTATTTACATGTATCAATGTTATCTGTGTAACAGCATGTATCAAAAGTATAATAGCAATTAATAAAAACAATCAACAATAATAATATATAAAGGAATGTATATGACTTAATATACAAACCCGTAATCATTATAATATGATGTATCCCCTAGCATAAAAATAAGGGGAAACATCCATGAGATCAATGTGTATAATCATTTGTGAGTGTCCCTAACCAGACAATAAGGGGCACCCACTACACTATCACAAAAGCAGCTAAGACACAAGGTGAATGCAAATGAACCAGGTAGGATAGACGAACTTTTGGGTGAGGCAGGTAGAAAGGAGGACTGAATCTTCTACTACAAACTAGCTAGAGTCAGGGGAAACTATGTTACCCGCTGCTACTGCTGGGAATTTCAGAGATTCCAAGGACTTAAGGTAGTGACGTTTGAACCACTGTCGGCGATTTCCATCCCAGTTTTATACTTTTTCAACTCATCGAAGTTCATATGTTGGAAATAATTAATTGAGGTGGGCTACTGCCCTGACATCATGTGCTTTCGGGAAAGAGTCAGGATTGGCTGCTTAATAAAGTACAGGATTTGTTGCCTGATGCCTTTAATGGATAAAGTTCCACCTTTTTCCCTCCTAAAGAGGGGACCCGACGAAGATGAGGAGGTCCTAGACAGAAAGGCTCGTAAGGTTGTAACTGGGCAAAGAGATACATCTTGTGGAAGGGGTAGTACCTTCCAAGGTTTCCACCTCATCAAGGATCTTCATTCTTTGCTAAAAAGCTACGTTCCGGAGAAAGTAGGACTTCTCCTGTGGGAAGGAACTGAATATGATCCGGGTCTCTGGATAGAGCCGACAGTTCTGAAATTCTTGCTCCTGAAGCTAAGCTTAATAAGAATAGGGTTTTTCTTAAGAGCATTATAAACGAGCATGTGTCATTATCGGTTTCGGAAGCCAGTTTTAGAACATCGTTTAAGAACCATGAAACTGACGTAGGCCTTACAGAAGGCCTAAGCCTAGCACATGCCTTAGGAATAGACGAGAAGTAGGAATCCGTCAAGTCTATGTTAAATCCAAATTGAAATATCTTTTTCAAAGCTGACTTGTTTGTCGTAATCGTGCTAGCTGCTAAACCTTTTTCAAATAAGGATCTGAAAAAGGATATAGCTGAATTAATTGTCATGATTCTAATATCCGAATCTCTCAGGAAGGTTGCTAACTTTTTGACAGCAGCATCATACTGCCTCAAAGTCGAATCCCTTTTATCGGATTCCAAGAATAGAATATTCTGAGGGTCAATATTCGCATCTCTTTTTGCCGCAAACTTCATGAAATCCATAAAGTTAGGGTTTTGAGAATCCCTGAGGAAGCGAACACAAGTCTTCATTTGTACTGACTGGGAGAGCTTGGGACTGGGATCTGAAGAGGACGAAGGCCCAGCTCCAAAATTAGAGGATACCAGTTGCTCTTCGGCCAGTCTGGGGCTACTAGAGCCACTTGACCCTTGAAAGTCCTGAGTTTGTTCAATACTTTCATGAGGAGATTTACTGGAGGGAAGACGTAAATCTTCTCCCAGTTGTTCCAGTCTAGAGCCAGGGCGTCCGTGGCATAGGCCAGAGGGTCCAGGTTGGGGGCTACATAACACGGTAGTTTGTGGTTCGCTTGTGATGCGAAGAGGTCCACCTGTAGCCCTGGGACTCTTTGAAGGATCCATTGGAACGAACTGTTGTCCAGTGACCATTCCGACCTCTAGGGGTACTGATCGGGATAGGGCGTCTGCTATGACGTTTCTTACTCCAGCTATGTGAGTGGAGGAAAGATGCCAACTGAACTTGTCTGCCAGGGAGAAGATGGCTATCATGACGTGATTTAGATGACGTGAACTTGGAGCCTCCTCTGTTTATACAATGTACTACCACTGCGCTGTCCAGGACTAGCTTTATGTGGGAGTACTTGGGTGGGCGTAACCATTTTAGAGTCAAGAACACTGCCATTGCCTCCAGTACGTTTAAATTAAGGAACTGACGGAACTGAGGTGACCAAGTCCCTTGAACCTTTTGACCTGGGAATACCCTCCCCAGCCGCTTAAGGACGCGTCTGTGTGGATGGTGACCCCTGGTGGAGGGAACTGAAGGGGTACTGACATTGATAAATTCTTGACTCTCGCCCATGGCCGAAGTCGATTCTTTAGAATCAGAGGCACTGAGGATAGTTTGTCCCTGGACCTGACGTTTGCTCGCGAGCGCCAGATTCTGGTTAGGTCTTTCAGTTTGGCTTTCATTAAGACGTTTGTCACTGATGCAAACTGGAGAGAACCCAGGATCCTTTCCTGGGCTCTCCTTGATGCTAGTTTGTGACTTAGAAATTGCTTGACTGACTTTGCTATTTCTTTCCTTTTGGTTGATGGAATCGACAGAGTGTGGGATGATAGATTCCATTGAATGCCCAGCCACTGAAAGTTTGACTCTGGAGTGAGTCTTGATTTGGTCCTGTTTATTTTGAAGCCTAGATATTCCAGGAACTGAATCACTTTCAGAGTAGCTCTGTTGCATTCCTCGACTGATGGGGCCCAGATCAACCAATCGTCGAGATACGCTACTACCATGATCCCTTTGCGATCTGAGTTTGTTGCACTACCACTTCCGCAAGCTTCCGTGAACACTCTGGGTGCCACGTTGAGTCCGAATGGAACTACCTTGAAGGAGAATGTCTGTCTCCTATCTTGAACCCAGATACGGACGGAAAGTGTCTTGCAATAGGGATATGATAGTAAGCGTCTGTAAGATCGATAGAGGTGGTGACGGCCCCACGGGGAAGTAGGGTCCGCACCTGTGAGATCGTGAGCATCTTGAACTTGTCGCAGCGGATGGCTAAGTTTAAGCGGGACAAGTCTAAGATTACCCTTCTTTTTTGTGAGCCTTTCTTTGGCAGGCTGAACAAGCGACCTTGAAATTTTAATCTCTTGACTCTCGCTATAGCTCCTTTTTGAAGGAGATCGTCTGCGTACTCTGTCAATTTCCTTGCGGAAGGAAGATTGACGGAAAGGTCTGGATGGAGGTGAGGTTCGTCAACCAGCTCCCAACCCAGAACTTTTGACACTATGCTCTGAGCCCATTGGCTGAAGTTCACGGTGGCGAAAGTGAAACAGCCTCCCCCCGACCTGAAGTTCTTCATTGGTTCTGGTAACCGCCTCGGCCTCCTCTGAAGTGCTTTCCCCTGTTAAAGGGGCCTCCCGATCCTCTCCCACGAAAGGAACGCTTACCTCTACCTCCCTTACCGAGCGGTCATACTTCTGAGAAGCTTGACTCTCGAAGGCTTGATTGTAAGCTGGAGAGATGGCGTAAGAGGTGGAGGGCTGAGGCTGAGGGGATATCACATAAATTGGCTGTGATTGACCTTTAGAAGTAGGAGGGTTGGGCTGTCTGCACTAACGGTACTGTTGGAACTTGTTGAGGAAAGCGTAGTTGCTTCTTCTGGTAAGGTTGGAAACGCCTGGGTTTCTTTTGTCCCTTACCTTTAGGAGTCAGGTCTTGCCTCCTCTTAGCCGAAAGGCCCCAACGATCCTTAAGGCTCTGGTTTAACCTGGTAGCCTCTGACTGGACCTCCTTAACCATAGCTTCTGGGAAGAGATCTGCTCCCCAGATGCTAGACGAGAGTAACCTATTCGGTTCATGCCGAATGGTTGCCTCTTGTAGGACATGCTTCCTACAATTCGTCCGAGCAGTGGCAAACTCAAACATATCTGACTGTACCGTTTGAGTCAGGGCTTTGGTCATGAGCTTAAAAATCGGTTCTGATCCATAAGCCATGGTAGCTACCTCAGACATAGCCATAGAATTGATGGATCTGGCTAGACGCGATTTTGCATCAAACTCAGCCTGAATAAGGCTATCTTGGGAGCCTGGGTAGCTTTTTCACCAAACTGCTCCATAGCACAGTCCGGTTTGAGTTTGCCAGCTGAGAATGTATTTGGCAAGTCTTCCCACAATTCTCCAACTGAGGGGAGCAACGGAGAAGTGGGATCCGTTTCCTTCAACTGCGGTATAGGTTCCCCCTTCTGGGCCGCTGGGATGGTCGACCTCGCGATCTTGGTTAGGAACGGGAGCGGGGTATCTCATCACCATTGTAAAAATGGTAAAGGGACTCTTAAATGGTTGTATCTTGTGTTATGAACAATCCATGTCCTCTAAACACCTGAGCCATTCTCTCTGAGCCTGGTCTTGTGAGTAGAGGACTGTCTCCTTAGGTACCTTATCGTCCCGCACCATAGCCGACGGCGTAAGCCTTGCGTAGCCTATGAACGGAGGCTGGAGGTCTTCCGGGAAGAACTCGAAGTCCTCTATTCTTCGAGTCCCAAATTCCGGTATAGAGATGAGACCGTCCTGGAAGGGGCGTATGACGCTACTCTCCACGGATTGTTCATAGAGAACTGAGGTAGTGAGTCATACGGAGGAAGTTGGGATCCACTCGTGTTGGACAGTGGAGGAGAGGCTAGAGGAGCTTCTCTCAGCCCGGCTATAATGGAGTCCTGGGAAGTAATCCTGTCCGACAGACGAGAGATCATTTGCTCCATGCTACCTCTTTAAGGACTCCCAACCAGGTCCCCCACCTGTTGCAACAGGCCAGCATTGGAGTCCAAAGCCGGAGCTGCTGCGGAGGTGGAGGGGAGGCTCTGAATCGGAACCAAAGGTAGCGGAACTGGTGATTCTGCCGGAGTGCGAGATCTCTCTCTGGAGGATTTTACTCCTCGAGGACTTAGAGCCGGAGCTAGAAGCTTTAGACCTGGATGCTCCGGGATTCCCAGCCGGAGACTTACGGGAGGAGGATGAAGCCGAAGTCGTCTTCTTAGACGACGACGACGTCTTAGTCAAAGTCATCACCTTAGACTTGACCTTAGGTCTAACCGAAGCACCAGGAGGAGAAAATATTTCGTCACCCGTAAAGCCTTGGAAGGATGGAGAGGTTGCAGGAGTAGAAGAAACAGTTACGCCCAAGGGTGACCCTTGGGTGTCCACCGTACCTACCTCGACCAACAGGTCGTCTATACCTACCATAGGTTCAACATTAATATCTAGGGTCGCGACATCCGTAGAGATATCCTGGTCCTGATCAGTTAATGAGGTGGCCAGCTGTTGTTGGATGAAGGCGATAGTCGGATCCGCTTCTACCGGTCGACGTATCCTGTCGCCTTGCCTCCGGGGAAGATTAGTAATGCCAACCGCTTCTCTAGGATGTAGGGCTGTCCCTTGGCGGCGTTTTTCCCAAAACCGCCGACCCAGGCCCGCAGGGTAGCCAGTGCGGTATCTCTACGCCGGAGCCTGGAAGAGAGGGCGTAGTTTTAGATTTAAGAATCACTTAAACTAAAACTTAAAGTATAACTTAAATTAATTGCCTTAAGTTAATATGATGAAAACTTAAGCGCTAAAAAGAAGCGGAGCAGCTACTGGAGATGTAAAACTTACCCCTTCCAAAAGCTGGCTCACCAGATCGTACATATGGTACACGTCTCATGGTACCAGACCTGGATGTCCCCGAGCGGAGTCGCGCATGGAGCATGGGGACCGGCAAACTTCGTGTCCACAAGGGTCCTGAAGTGTGGCGGAACATCCCGGATGCTCACAGTTGGTGGCCTGTAAGTGGGGAGACACATGAGTATCTTAAAAAAAATCACTTACAGTCTAAAGGACAGAAGAGCTCCGATGCATGCCGGAGCTCGGAAAAAATTTGTGCATAACCCCTCCCTGCATCGCCTGAATAGGCTATAATCCCGGAGAGATCCGGTAAGATATGTAAGGGAGGGGGATGGTTTAAGGTTCTTAAGATAAACTTAAAGATAACTTAAACCTAACACACAAGCAAACCGGACTAAGTCCAGTGCGTAGCGGAGTGTAGTAACTCAGCAAAACGGTAAGGTTAGTAGAGACCCACTGTATGCTCCGGTCCACCCTACTGGGTGGACTTAACACTTTCCGCTGGATACCAGGACTCCGATCAGGAAGGAGCCCTAGTAAGATGGGAAAGAGCGAGAAGACATACAGGCTCAAGCTAGCCCGGAGCGACAAGGTAGCGCGGAGGGTGGCAAGGCCAGTACCCCCCACTCCGTACCAACCCGGCCGGACCGAGAAGCCGGAGAGGTCGAGACCAGTCTGGTCTGTCCCGACTAGCCCCTCCGCCTGAGGGGAGAGAGGGAGGCATGGCTCGGGTATGAGGAGCGAGCATGGGCAGACCGACCCGCCCCCGCCCGACTCTATGGAAGAGCGGGAGGGGGGGGAAGAATGACTGGACAGGCGTCTGGCTGGCCCGTGATCACGAAGTGACCACGAGGCGGTAAGACCAAATACGACAACTAAGCCTAGGACAACCACTGATCAGGGAGATGCTATCGGGAAGCATACTGAACTGAAAACCGGAGGCAAATAACGCCCACTTGGTGGGGGCCGAACCAACTGATCAGAGAGATGCTATAGGAAGCAACCGAACTGATGAGCGGTAGTATAGGCTCAAAGAGCCAGGACCTAGGCTAAGCCAGACGCCTAACTAACCTAACAATAATAAAATATACAGTATATAAATAAATAAATGAAAGAAAGAAAACAATATAGCAGGAGAAAAAATCCAGGAGTGTACGACTAACCCGAAGGCAAGTCTACCACTCAAAGCTAGTCAGAGGCCGATACTAAGAACCTGGACTAGGGTCTGGATAGAAGAAGCCTACGTAAGGTAAAATACATGCATGCATGACAAACCTGAGTAGACCGTACCCTAAGTAAAGCGGATAATCATAAAGAGCGAAGATAAATAAGGGGATGTTCTAGGTATGGGAGACCAAGAACGAACCCATCACGAGGCAGAACCATGCTGCCATGCTTCCGACCCCGAGGTCGTATTTAAACCTAAAAAACGGCAAATACTGTCTCAGGGCGGGCCGGAAAAAACCAAACTAACCGTAAATACTGAGTACTTAACTTAGCTGCTGCGATAGCTGCACGCTCCATAATAGAAAATCCAATGAAAGGGCACAAAAAACACAGAGAGAAAAATATCACAACCGCTCGTGTGCGCTAACTTGAAAGGATGGCCACCAGAGGCGCAGCAGTCGGCAGCATGGGATGGAGTAGTAGTAGTACGAGCTGCTCACTCTGTGGGTCGGCTCCCCTCTTGGAGGGATTTTGTAGTGGGAGATTTCTATTGGCATTTGGCTCGTGGTAGTGGTCTCACTCGCCTAGTGTTCATACCGACACCCTCCTGGAGGGTGAGCGAGTCAGTTATACTGACCTTTTTCTTTATTTTATTTATTCTCTGGTATGTGTTAGTACATTTACCCTAGAAATAATAGATTAAAGGATATTTCGCGCAGCGACACGAGCTGAGCCCAGAAATCGTGGTCTCTTTATTTCAGATGGGTTCAATGTCACCATATAGAAAAATGGATTCTCTAAGAGTTATTTGACTTATTAAAATGGCGTGGTTAGTCGGACAAAGTCAGATTACAGGGGGTACTACTTACTTAAACCTGATTTGGGAGGGGAAAATGGCAGTTTAACAGTGTTTTTGAGGTCAGAGTTAATTAATTTTATTCCACTTTAATTAATTCATTTTGTTCCATTTTAATGTTAGCTAATTTGGGAAATAAAAAGTATATTTTTGTATCTATGGGGATTTATTAGCCTAGTTTGCATTTTAGCTAATGCCCCAGGATGATCTGCAATGAACGAGGTAGGTGTACGTAGTTGCCTGTTTGCTTAATTTTGTTTAAACGAGAGTCATTTGGTCCTAAAAACTCGTTTCAGATACAAATGAAAAGGAATGACCAGTCAACTAA
Organism: Macrobrachium nipponense; assembly: GCF_015104395.2. Classification (NCBI taxonomy): domain Eukaryota; kingdom Metazoa; phylum Arthropoda; class Malacostraca; order Decapoda; family Palaemonidae; genus Macrobrachium; species Macrobrachium nipponense. The sequence goes on from NC_087205.1 coordinate 69,056,164, forward strand.
TTTTCCTTTGTGGGCCCTCAAGACTTGAGTGATGAATCGATTTCATCAAGTTTGACCCAATTCAGACACACATGTCTTCCCTTTTGTCTATTAAAGTATCGAACAAAGTTTGAGGACAAGAATTGCACAATGACTCCCATAGAGTTCTAGTAGCCTCAGAGGAAAAGATTGTTGTACTTTCTAGTTCCCTTGGTAGACCTGTCTTGTATTCTTCTGTAAAGGAAAAATCAACTCGAACTACCAAATACCATGCGGTTCCACTAACTTCCGCATTACACACTTACTGCTTGGGGATGTTCAGTAGTCTTCTCCTAATACAAGGGTTTTCAAAGGTGTCTTGGATTCTCTCCTTAATTAAATGGAGAAACAACCATGGCCTTGTATCAGAAGCAATGGTTTGTGTATTATGCTGGGTGCCATTCTAGAGGAATTTTCAGCACTGTACCCAAGTAAACATCAAACTTCTCCACTTTCTTGGATTTAATAAGAGTTTTTGCTGTCTACTTTCGAGGTTATAGTTACATGTTTTCCTCAGTATTGTGTCATGTGCAATTGGTTCTGGCTAATAATCAGCAACTTAATCTTTTGAGACCAGTTTAGACTGAAACCTCTAGAACTTGGTATATCAGTCTCTTTCAGAAATTTAGACAAAGTTCTGGAATTTTATCTGCAGATTCTTTTGAGCATCTATAATTAGCTCCATTGAACTACTATTTACCAAGACATTTTTTGTTACCGTTATTGGCAATTAAATGGTAAGTTAATTGCAAGCACTCTCCTTCAAACTGTTGTAAAGGGAGTGGTATTTTATCTTTTTTGCCTTTGAGCTGAGAATGGTACTATAAAGGCTAGAGAACTGTAAGAATTTCAAATTAACCTCTTTGGTGGGGAAAGAAGAGGAAGCACTTCTCTTTAATATTAGGACAATTAAAGGATTTTGACATAGGAAAAATCTATTTCTGGGCGATTGGTTTGTGTCGCCCAGTGAAATAATCCTTTAGTTTATTATTTCTAAGGTAAATGAGCTAACAAATACCAGAGAAAAAACAAATCAAAGATGTCAGTATAACTGACTCGCTCACCCAAAATAAAAGAAGGGTGTCGGTATGGTAACTGGGGCGAGTGAGACCACTACCACGAACTTCTTGCCATTTAGAATTCTCCTATATCAAAATTCTCAACGAGAGAGCCGATCCACAGGTCGAGGCGGCAACTACTACACCACAAACGCACGCAGCCGATCACCGTGCCTCTGGTGGGGGCCATTCTGAAGTTAGCAGGCAATCTTGGGCGGCAGGGCAGGGCAGTGGTGGGATTTCACTGGGCGACACGAACCAATCGCCCAGAAATAGATTTTTCCTACGTCAAAATCCTTTTTCTGGGCTCAGTTCGTGTCGCTGCGTGAAATAGTACCAGAGAAATAGCACAAGATTGGAGAAAATACAAGAGGGTCTCAATAAAACTAAAAATTAAATCTACAGTACTATAATTTAAATAAAAGGTCATGGATATAAAATGATAACATCCAAGGAAACTTGTGAAAAAGTATATAGATTTACATGTAAACATATCCAGTTAATCTCTAAATGTGAGATGAATCATAGTAATTATACCTTACAAATATGTAAAAATTATTACAAAATTCATATAAAATGTTACAAGGCATGAAAATATTATTATATGACAGTGTGTGTAATGTTAACAATACAATAAGGGAACACACTCAATAAATTTCACATATACAATTATTGAAAATTTACAAAGCATCAAACCATTGTAAGATGAGAGTGTGGGACCCTAGCATAAAAATAAGGGAACCACACTCGTTAAGCTTATCTATATACTAAAAAATTTGTGGGAAAAATGGGTGACCCTAGGAAAAAAATAAGGGACACACTACTAAGCCATTCATATAAGCAGCTAAGGCTAAAGGCGAAGTGTAGAGCAGTACGGTAGGATGGACGAAATGTTAAGTGAGGCAGGCAGAAAGGAGATCTGGATCTTCAACTATAACTACTGCCACTGCTGAAAATTTAAGAGATTCTAGGGACTTTAAATAGTGTCGCTTAAACACTGTCGGCGATTTCCATCCAGTATACTTTTTCAAAAGTCATCAAAGTTCATGTGTTGGAAATAGTTAATTGAGGTGGCTACTGCCCTGACATCATGTGCCTTAGAGAAAGATTCAGGGTTTGCTTGTTTAATAAAGTAGAGATCTGTTGTCTTATGCCTTTAATTGATAAAGTGCCACCCTTTTCTCTCCTAAAGAGGGGACCCGAAGAGGAGGAGGATGGCCTAGACAGAAAGGCTCGTAAGGTCATTACTGGACAAAGAGAAGGGTCTTGAGGAAGAGGAATGACTTTCCAAGGTTCCCACCTCAATAATGGATCCTCATTTTTAGCTAAAAAGTTGCGATCCGGGGAGAGTAGAACTTCTCCTGAGGGGAGAAATTCTATATGTCCCGTATCTCTGGACAGAGCCGACAGTTCTGAAATTCTAGCTCCTGAAGCCAGGCTTAGCAAAAATAATGTTTTTCTTAAGAGCATTAAACGAACAAGTTGAGTTGTCAGTATCTGAAGCCAATTTGAGGACATCATTCAAAAACCATGACACAGAAGTAGGCCTTACAGAAGGTCTAAGTCTAGCACAAGCCTTGGGAATAGACGAAAAATATGAATCTGTTAAGTCTATGTTGAAACCCATTTGAAAGATCTTCTTCAAGGCTGATTTATTTGTAGTAATAGTGCTAGCTGCTAACCCTTTTTCAAACAAGGACCTAAAAAAGGATATAGCTGAATTGATAGTCATGATTTTGATGTCTGATTCCTTCAGGAAAGATGCCAACTTTTTAACTGCAGTATCATACTGCCTCAAAGTTGAATCCCTTTTATCTGATTCCAGGAAAAGGATATTCTGGGGATCTATACCTGCATCTTTTTTAGCCGCAAATTTCATGAAGTCCATAAAGTTAGGGCTTTGAGAACTCTGAGGAAGCGAACACAGTCTTCATTTGTACTGACTGAGAGAGTCTGGGATTGGGAATCCGTTGGGGGCGAAGACCCAATTCCAGAAGCAGGGGATACCAATTGCTCTTCGGCCAGTCCGGTGCTACTAGTACCACTTGTCCCTTGAAAGTCTTGAGTTTGTTCAGAACTTTCAGAAGAAGATTCACTGGAGGAAAGATGTAAATCTTCTTCCACTGGTTCCAGTCTATGGACAGAGCGTCTGTGGCATATGCCAGAGGGTCCAGGTTGGGAGCCACATAGCACGGAAGCTTGTGGTTCGCTTGAGAAGCGAAGAGATCGACTTGGAGACCTGGGACACTCCGGCGTATCCATTGAAACGAACTGTTGTCCAGAGACCATTCTGACTCCAAGGGAACTGACCGGGATAGAGCGTCTGCTATCACATTCGTACTTGTCCGCCAGGGAAAAGATGGCTATCATGACATGGTTTAGATGTCTTGATTTGGAACCTCTCCTGTTGATGCAGTGTACCACTACTGCGCTGTCCAGAACCAATTTTACATGAGAGTTCTTTTTGTGGGAGGAGCCTCTTTAAGGTCAGGAACACTGCCATGGCTTCCAATACGTTTATGTGAAGCTGGCGGAACTGTGGTGACCAAGTTCCCTGAACCTTCTTGAACTGAGAATACCCTCCCCAGCTGCTTAATGACGCGTCTGTGTGGATAGTTATTACCGGAGGAGGATATTGAAGAGGTACCGACATGGACAGATTCTTCATCTGTGTCCAGGGACGCAGATGGTTCCGAAGGATTTGCGGGATTGCTGACAACTTGTCCCGAGATCTGACATTTGCTCTTGGGCGCCAGATCCGAATTATGTCCTTCAGTTTGGCTTTCATCAAGATGTTTGGCTTTCATCAAGATGTTTGTTACTGAGGCAAACTGCAGAGAACCTAGGATCCTTTCCTGGTTTCTCCTTGAAGCATATTTGTACTTTAGAAATTGCTTTACTGACTTCATTATTTCCTTCCTCTTGGCTATTGGAATTGACAGATTGTGGGAGGATAAATCCCATTGGATGCCTAGCCATTGAAATCGGGACTCCGGAGTGAGTCTTGATTTTCCCTTGTTTATCTGGAACCCCAGATATTCCAGGAACTGAATTACTTTCTTTGTGGCTTTTCGGCATTCCTCGACAGTTGGCGCCCAGATCAACCAATCGTCGAGGTATGCTACTACCATTATCCCTTGCGACCTCAGTTGCTGAACGACTACTTCCGCTAATTTTGGGAATACCCTGGGAGCTACGTTCAGTCCGAAGGGCATCACTTTGAATGAGAATGTCTGGTCCCCTAGCTTGAAGCCTAGAAAATAAGGGGCGAAAGTGTCTCGCTATTGGGATATGATAGTATGCGTCTGTAAGATCGATAGAGGTGGTGACGGCCCCACGGGGAAGTAAGGTCCGTACCTGCGAGATGGTCAGCATTTTGAACTTGTCGCAGCGAATGGATAAGTTTAACTGGGACAAGTCTAAGATTACTCTTCTTTTTAATGAGCCTTTCTTTGGCACGCTGAACAAGCGACCTTGAAATTTTAAATGCTTGACTCTTGATATTGCTCCTTTCTGAAGGAGTTCCTCCGCATAATCTGTCGATTCCTTCGATGGAAGTTGAAGGAATGGTCTGGGTGGAGGGGGGGCGGGTTGATCAACTCCAACCCCAGACCTTTTGACACAATACTTTGTGCCCATTTGCTGAACCCCCACCGATGCCGGAAGAGGAACAGCCTCCCTCCTACCTTGGGGATCTCACTGCTGCTGTGCTGGGTGAGCTCCACGGCCTCCACGGAAGTGTTTCCCTCTGTTGATAACTCTGCCTGATCCTCTCTGACGAAACTCTCCTCTGGCTCTACTTCCCCTGGCAAACCGGTTGAAGTGCTGAAAGGCCTGGCCTTCATACACTTGGTTGAACGCCGGGGAGACAGCGTAAGAGGTGGATGGCTGAGCCTGAGGTGAGATCAGGAGGATAGGTTGAGTTTGGCTCTTCGACGTGGCAGCTTGTCCTAGTTGGGTGACTGGGGCAGCTGAGACCGCCTGAACAAAGTGTTGAGGTTTCTTCTGATAGGGTTGAAACCTCTGACTTTTTCAGTTTCTTACCCGAAGCAGATGAGTCCTGCTTTCTCTTAGCGGAGAGGCCCCAACGATCTTTGAGAGACTGGTTGAGTCTCGTAGCCTCGTTTTAGACCTCTTTGACCGCTGACTCTGGGAAGAGGTCCGCCCCCCAGATGTTGGAGGAAAGCAACTTATTTGGCTCATGCTGAATAGTTGCTTCCTGGAGGACATGCTTCCTGCAGTTGACTCTCGCAACCAAAAACTCATACAAGTCCGATTGGACTGTATAAGTTTGTGATTTAGTCAAAAGCTTGAAGAGCGGTTCCGATGCATAGGAAAGGGCTGCTACTTCTGTCATAACCATCGTGTTAAGAGTTCTTGCCAGCCTGGACCTTGCCTCGAATTCTGTTTGAATGAGGTTGTCCGGAAGTCTTGGGAGTTTTTCACCGAACTGATCCATAGCGCAGTCCGGTTTAAACTTTCCCACTGTGAAGGTGGCTGGCAAGTCCTCCCACATATCGCCAAACGAAGGGAACAAAGGTGATGTGGGATCTGCCTCCCTCAGCTGTGGCAAAGGATCTCCTTTTAAGCCTGCTTGAATGGTGACGCTGGCAATCTTCGTTAGGAAAGGAAGTGGTGCTTCCTCTTCCGTCGTGAAGATTGTGAATGGGCTTTTAAAGGCTTGAAGCTTGGTGTTAATGCAGTCCCATTCTTCGAGACAGCAGAGCCATTCCCTCTGTGCCTGATCCCTAGAATAGAGAACTGTCTCCTTCGGGATCTTGTCCTCCCTATTCAATGCCGACTCCGTCAGCCTGGCGTAGCCAATGAATGGAGGCTGCAAATTTTCAGGGTAGAACTCGAAGTCTTCAATCCTTCGAGTTCCACACTCCGGGATGGAGATGAGACCATCTTGGAAAGGAGCAAAAGACGCTACTCTCCAAGGGTTACTCATGGAGAATGGTGGGAGGGAATCATGTGGAGGGAGCTGAAGGAGACTGGCACTAGGTGCTGGAATAGCAGCTTGCGGAGCCTGATTGAAGCCTGACAGGAGGTTCTCTTGCGTGGACATCCTGTCCGACAGCTGGGTAAACATCTGCTCCATACTGGATCTCAAAGATCCTACTAGATCTCCCACCTGCTGCATCATTCCGGCAGAAAATGCAGCAGGATCAAAGCCAGCTACTGGCGCAGAAGCAGATGAGTTACCCAAAGGAACTACCTTAGAGGAAGGAGAGACCACCGACTCCGCCGCCGGGAGTACGGGATCTCTCTTGGAGGACTTGCTCCACGACCCTTTAGAAGTGAAGCCGAGGAAGAGGATGCTTTCACTTTCTCTGCTCTGGGGTGAGAAGCCGGAGACTTATGAGTTGAAGACGCCGGAGAAGTCTTTTTAGACGACAACGTCTTACTTAGGGTTTTCTGTGCCCTGTGGCCTTTCACCTTGGGAACCACAGAGGCGTCGGGTGCACTATACGGGAGCTCCGCTCCCGTAAAGCCCTAGAAGGAAGAAGAAGAAGGAACAGGAGAAGATCCAGAAATGCCCAAGGGAAGCCCTTGAGCGTCCAACATACCTACCTCAACCAACAAGTCATCTACACCTACCATAGGCTCTACATTAATGTCTAACGTGGCGACTTCCGCCGAGATATCCTGGCCTGGTCCTTCCTTCATGCATTGTGCCACCTGACGTTGAATAGTCGCAATCGTCGAGGCTGCCTCAGTAGGGTCGACGTACCCCGTCGACTTGCCTCTGGGAAACAACAGGACAGCCAGCCTCTTCTCCAAGATGTAGGGCTGTCCTTTAGTGGCGTTTTTCCCGAATCCGCTGACCCAAGCTCTCAGGGTTGCGAGAGCGGTCTCCCTGACTGCGGCAGCCTGAAGGAGAGGGTGATTATTAGAACTTAAGGCTAAAGGTGAACCCTAACCCTTAGACTAAATTAAGCTTAAGTTTAACATATATCAGAACTTCTTTGTATGAAGGTACCACTATACCAAGGAGAACTTAAGCTTAAACATATATCAGAACTCATATTGTATGAATGTGCTGATGAGAAAAGTACTTACCCCATCCAAAAACTGACTCACAAGCTCGTAGCAGATCGAACAAGCTTCATGGAACCAGACCTGCAGATCGCCATGGCTGGTGGAGCAGGGAGCATGAGTCCTGCAGACCTCGTGCCCGCAGGGGTCCTGCAACACGGCGTTACAGCCGGGGTGCTCGCAGTTGGTAGCCTGTAAGTGGAAAGATACATGAGTATCAAGATTACACTCACAGGGCTACTCTAGTACTCCACCGCATGCCGGAGATTAATAAAATTTCGGGCATAACCCCTCCCCTGAGAACCTTATGAGATAAATAGGTGATACAATAACTCTGGTGTAAGCCGGAGGAGGAAATTTCGTAAAGCAGAGGTAAAATATATAGATATATGGTATATACTATAAAAGAAATTTCCAATAAAGGGCAGGGGAGGGACCCAAACTTAAGATAAAATACTAAACTAATTAAGCATAACTAAAATAAAAACAAAATCGAGGACGACTCCGAAGCCCGGCGCTGTCCAACGCTGCCGGAAGAATGCCCTAGGGGCACACGCTGGAGACGAAGGAACGATGGAAAGCTAAGGACCAACTGAAAACATATCCACTCCGTTGTTTTGGCGGAGCCTACCATGCCCCCCTCCCGTAACCGATGGGACGCCAGGGAAGACGAGGCAGAGGCCCGCCGTCACTGGGGGGGGAAAAGCGAGGAGGGAAGAAATCAGTTCCCGTGTACACAGCGGGAGGAGGAGGGGGGGAAGAAAGCAGTTCCCGTGTACACAGCGAGGAGAGGGAAGCGGACCCTGGGCGGGCGTCTAGCCGTACCGCGATCACGAGTGGATCAAGGTACGATAACACAACACAACCGACTGGATCGGAAAGCCAAGGGTCTAATGCAACCAAACTGACCAGGATGGAGCAACAATACATGATGCAACAAAACTGATAAGAAAGGATGCAACAAAACTGTAACTAACATGGACCAAAGGACCACTGAGACCCAGGCTACAAGGCTAGACGCCCTAGGCTAACCAAAATAAAACTATACAGCGATAAAAGAAAGTAGGGGAAAAACAATGAGTGAAAGAGAAAGGACGTCCAGGAGTGCACGACTGACTCGGAAGAAAGTCTATCACTCAGAGCTAGCCTAAGCCGATAAGGAGAGCAATGGCTAGGGACTGGACAAGGAAACACTTGAATGCCTACGTTAGGTAGAGAGAGACATGCATGCATGACCTAACACCAGGGGTAGACTACATCCCCTAAAACGATGTAAAAAGCACACGGCATAAAATGAATAATAGGACTAGAGCCACACGTGAATAAATGAAAAGGAAAGGTTCCAGGTATGGGGGACCGAGAACCTAACCGAACATGAGGCGGGACAATGCCGCCATGCTCCAGACAGGGAACCCTTATTTATACCTAAAAAATGGCAAATACAGGCACCTGGATGGAACGAAACTAAATCCAAACCTATACAGAACACTTAACTTAGCTGCTGCAATCGCTGCACGTTCCATCACGAAGGGAAAAAGATAAATCCACAATTCACAGAGCGAAAGAAAACACATGTGGTTATAGGTCCGCTAACTGAAAGGATGGCCACCAGAGGCGCGGTGATTGGCGTGGCGTGGGTTGTAGTGGTAGTAGTTGCCGCCTCGACCTGTGGATCGGCTCTCTCGTTTGAGAATTTTGATATAGGCAGATTCTAAACGGCAAGAAGTTCGTGGTAGTGGTCTCCCCACTCGCCGCCCCAAGCATTACCATACCGACACCCTTCTTTTATTTTGGGTTTTGGGTGAGCAAGTCAGTTATACTTTGATTTGTTTTTCTCTGGTATTTGTTTGCTCATTTACCTTAGAAATAATAAACTAAAGGATTATTTCATGCAGCGACACGAACTGAGCCCAGAAAATTATTATGATAGGTTAAGCAATGAAAGAGGCAAGTTAACCTTTGTTCTGTGGTCTTACAAAATTTAACCTCTTTGGTGGGTGGAAGAGGAAACACTTTCTCTAATTTAAGGGCAATTAAACTTTATTTGGATAGGTTAAGCATGGAAGAGGCAAATTAGCCTTGTGTATTGTAGTTTTAGAAAACCTTGAACATCTGTTTCAAAGAACACGATGTTCTCTGTGACATTTGATTGGGCTAGTGCTTAGGAAACTAGTTCTTCCATACCTTTTACCTTTAATGAAGGTAGTAAGCATTCACAATGTAAGAGCAGTTGCGACTTTGTTTAGTTTTACTTCCAATTTGTTGCTTCAGGATGCGATTAATGTGACACAGTACAAGAGTAATTTTGTTTTTTGCTGCACACTACCTTAAGAAGGCAGTCCCTGGTTATCAGCAGGAGTTCCGCTTTCGGCGGAGCGCTGATAAACGAAAACTGCCATTAACTGAAACTCTGTGATTTATGGCACCAAGTTTCAGTTAATGGGGCCTCTGTTAGGTATTTTATGGTGCCATAACTCTTATTATTGGCACCTTGTGGCACCGATAACTGAAACTTGGCCCTTTATAGCCCCATAAATCGCTGATTTTTAAACATCTAACTTACCTGGTAGTTATATATATAGCTTAAGTCCCTGTGACGTCACGGCAGAATTTCAAAACTCGCGGCAATCGCCGATTGGGTAGTCAGGTGTACCACCTGTGCGCCCTCTACCCAGGTACCTGAAACCATTCCAACTATTCCTCAGATCTTCCCTGCCGCCGTTTCGGTGAACATCGTGGATTTTCGCTCGCTATCGCCCGTGTTTTTTCGCAATTAGTTTGGTGAAGTACACTTTGGCTTTGGCTTTTTCTTGTTTTGGGATTTGTTTTTTGGATTTTCTTGGTACTGTTTAGATTTTGTTGGTTCGACCCTTGCTTTTCTTGATCTCTCTTTGACTTTTCCAATATGTCTGACTCTTCGAGTGTTAGGAAGTGTGTGAGGGGATGTAAGACCCGGCTTCCTAAAGCTGCCTTAGATCCTCTCTCCATTTGTGTGAAATGTAGAGATAAAGTTTGCGAGTTGGATAATAGATGTGATGAATGTGTAATTTTGGATAATGATGAGTGGATGGAATGATCGCTATGTACGTAAACTTGAGAGAGACAGGATCAGAAGGAGTAAAAGTAGTATGTCTCGTTCTTCCAAGGATAGTTCTGTTTCCCGTGTTAACGAGCCTATTAATCCTTCCCCTGCAGAAATTTTTCCTGAATCCACTCTTGATAAATGTAGTGATCCAACTCTTAAGGATATGTTGGTAGCCATTCAAGCTCTGGGCGAGAAAGTAGAATCTCTCGCAGAAGACAGAGCAAAATTGTGGTCAGATGTTAGAGAGTTGAAAGGTGCAAGTGCTAGTGCTAAAATCAGTGCAGTGGAGGGTGCAGCTGCTCGGACCTGTCGTGCTCCTATTCCTAGACCTCTTCCAAGCTCACCAACCCCTGTGAGAAGGAATGTCGACAGACGAAGGGAGGCGAGAGGCGTTAGTAGTTCCCGAGCAGTCGTCCCCTCGAGCATTCCTGTTGACGCTTCCCAGGACGCTCACCCTCGTCATTGGAAAGGCGAGGTAAGTGTATGCTCTTCATTGGATGATGCAGCTCCCAGACGGGGCTGGCGTCTTACGTCAAGACCTCTTACAAGAGGAACATTTTACCACGACTCGAAACAGCGTCGTGAAATGACTCCTCAGACTCCAGGTTGCAGTCATTGGAGCAGTCCGGAGCGATTTTCTTCCGATTTCGAAGGAAGTTCTCCTGCCAAGATAGACAAGAATAGTAAGCATGTCGCACAGGCGGCCATCTACTTTGGTAGGAGACAAAGGGAGGTTGGAGAACGTCAGTTACCCTGCCGAAAGCAGTAAGATGTCACACAGGCGGCCATCTGCTTCGTAGGAGGGAAAGATGTGACGGTTGATCCTTTTGCCGAAACAGTAAGATATGCACAGGCGGCCATAATCTTCGGTAGAGGACAAACAGATGTCAGACGCTTATATGCCGTCTGTACATGCTCCTCCTCCTCCTTCGGGTTGGTTCTCGTCTCCTGATGATTCATTGATTGAAGTGGAGAGAGAGTCTAATGTGGTTGCTGCTTCTCCTGACGGTCTCAGCATGGGGCTCCGGGATCTGAATAATTCAGGAAATGCAGAACAAACTTTCTTCCCTCATGAAGGTCTGGCTTCCTGCAAGCAAAGAGAAGATGGCTCAACATGATGTCGAGCGTCAAGTACATAAACATCATGACGCCGGACGCCAAGGAACTGAGCGTCAAGAGCGTCATGGCGCCAAGCGTCAAGAGCTTGAGCGTCAAGATCATAAACTTCATGTCGCCGGACACAAAAGAGCCGAGCGTCAAGAGGATCATGACTCCAAGCGTCAAGAGCTTGAGCGTCAAGATCTTAAACATCATGACGCAGGACGTCAAAGAAACGAACGTCAAGAACATATACATCATGAAGCCGGAAGTATAAGAGTCGAGTGTCAACAGGTTCATGACGCCGAGCGTCAAGATTTTAGACCCCTTCAGAACAAGCGTCAAGAAGTCGCAAGACAGGACGCCGAGCGTCAGGCTCTTGAGAGTCATGACGCAGAGAGCCGACAGTTGAAACATCGTAGCTGCGGACGTCAAGAGATTGGATTCGAGGACACTCGGAAGAAAGGGAACTTGATATCACCCTTTCTCCTCTGATTCCCTTAGAGTCTTCAGACGAAGAGGATTCAAAGGAACATCATGCTTCGTCAGATTTGAAAAGACTTATGAAAGTCTTTAATGAAAATTTCCCAGAGAGCTTTATTCCAGCTGCGCCTCGTTCCCCTCCTTCAGAGTTTACGCTTGGGAAATCTTCTAATAAGACAAGTTTTACAAAGATGGTTTTGTCTCGCTCTTCCAAGAGAGCTCTAAAGGTGATGGGTAACTGGATGCAAACGAAGAGAGAACAAGGCAAGACAGTGTTCTCTTTTCCTCCAGCAAAGTTAGCTTCCAGGTCGAGTGTATGGTATGAGATGGGAGAAGCTGTTGGCCTGGGAATTCCTTCTTCGGCACAAGGGGACTTCTTGAATTTAGTGGATTCTTCTCGTCGACCAGCCATGAGTAGAACTAAAGTATTTTGGTCGACTTCAGAGTTAGACCACCTCGTCAAAGGAGTGTTCAGAGCTTTCGAGGTTTTTAACTTTTTGGATTGGACCCTGGGAGCCTTCGGAAAAAAGGTGGAAGTTTTTAAAGGTAATGACACGGAGGAACTTGTTCATATCATGTCGTGCATGGACAAGGCTTTGAGAGACAGGGCTAATGAATTGGCAGCACTATTCGCTGCGGGGGTCCTGAAGAAAAGGGCTCAATTTTGTGCTTATTTGAATAACGGAGTTACTCCAGTGCAGAAGTCAGAGCTCCTTTATGCCCCTTTTTCCCCGCTCCTATTTCCACAAGATTTGGTTAAAGAGGTCTCGTCCACATTAGTCCAAAATACTACTCAAGATCTAGTTTCCAAAATAGCAAGAAAGGTACTTCCTGCTAGTTTTTCAGCACGTAAAGCTAAGGAAGAGGCTCCAAAACATCAGATTTCTCAGCCCTTTTGAGGAACTACCTCTGGCAGACGTAGTTTCAGATCCTCAGGAAAGAGGTCTCAAAGAAGAGGATCAAGGCAAGGACAAAGCAGGGTTTGACGAAGTTCGTCCTCAGACAGCAGTAGGAGCCAGACTTTCCAACTTCTGGCAAGTTTGGGAAAAAAGAGGAGTGGATCTTTGGTCCATTCAGATGCTCAAGGAGGGGTACAAAATCCCATTCCTAGAAAAACCTCCTTTAACAACGTCCCCGATAGATCTATCGGCCAGGTACAGAGAGCATTCAGAAATTCAGGCGGTTCAACAGCAAATGTCGCTATTGTTAGAAAAGGAGGCAATAGAGAAGGTGCGGGATGTAGAATCACCAGGCTTATACAGTCGTTTATTCCTGGTGCCCAAGAACTCGGGGGGGATGGAGACCAGTGCTGGACGTAAGTGCACTCAACGTCTTCGTACAGAAGACAAAATTTACGATGGAAACTACAAAATCAGTCCTAGCAGCAGTCAGAAAGGAGGACTGGATGGTCTTACTAGATCTACAAGATGCGTATTTCCACATTCCCATCCACCCGAACTCCAAAAAATACCTGAGGTTCGTATATAAAGAGGAAGTATTCCAGTTTCGAGCTCTTTGTTTCGGACTAAGCACCGCGCCTCAAATTTTCACAAAATTGATGTCCAATGTCGCAGGAATGCTGCATGTGAGAGTGGTCAGAATCTCTCTGTATCTGGATGACTGGCTCCTCAGAGCTTCCTACAGTCGCTGCCTGGAGGATCTTCAGAAAACAATAACGCTGTCAGAGGAATTAGGACTTCTAATAAACAAAAAAAAATCTCAACTGATCCCTTCTCAAGAAATCCTTTATTTGGGCATGAGGATTCAGAGTCTGGATTTTCGGGCTTTTCCGTCTGCATCAAGGACAGATCAAGCCCTGCGAAAGATTCAGGTCTTCCTAAGCAAACAGAAGTGCTCTGCGAGGGAATGGATGAGTCTTCTGGGGACCCTTTCCTCTCTGGAGCAATTTGTTTCCTTGGGAAGACTAAATCTTCGCCCCCTGCAATTTCACCTAAATCGGCGTTGGAACAAAGGAAAGGATCTGAAGACTAAATCTTCGCCACCCCCTGACCAATTTTCACCTAAAATCGGCGTTGGAACAAAGGAAAGGATCTGAAGACAATGTCGATTCCTATTTCGGAAACAATGAAGCAATGTCTTCGTTGGTGGAACGACCCCGTCAAACTTCAGGAGGGTTTGTCCCTAGAACAAAAGAACCCAGACCTAGTGTTGTTTTCCGACGCCTCAAACTCGGGTGGGGAGCAACTCTGGGGAAGTTGGAGTTTTCGGGGTCCTGGACAAAAGAACAAATGAAGCTCCATATAAACCAGAAGGAGCTGTTGGCAGTCTTTTTGGCCTTCAAGGAGTGCGGAGAAGTGGTTCAGAACAAAGTAGTGCAGGTCAACTCCGACAACACCACGACGTTGGCCTACATCGTCAAACAAGGCGGAACCCACTCGAGGTCTCTTTACGAGACGTCGAGAGAACTCCTTCAGTGGGCAAAGGTGAACAATGTGAGCCTAGTCACTCGGTTCATCCAAGGGGAGAAGAATGTGTTGGCAGACAGCCTAAGCAGGAAGGGTCAAGTATTGTCCATGGAATGGACTCTTTATCGAGAGGTCTACAAGAACCTGTGGCGCACGTGGGGGCGACCTTGCATAGATCTGTTTGCCACAGCGAAGACGAAAAGGCTGGAGACGTACTGCTCTCCCATACCAGATCCAGAGTCTCTTCATATAGACGCTTTTCTCCTAGATTGGTCGCACCTCGACGTGTACGCTTTTCCACCTTTCAAAATAGTAAACAAGGTGATTCGGAAGTTCATGTCACACAAGGGCACCAGGATGACAAGGGAATGGTTCACAGAGGTACTGGAATGGATGGTGGACACACCGAGAAGCCTTCCTTTGAGAGTAGATCTCAAACAACCCCACTTGGAAAGGTATCACGAAAACCTCCAAGCTCTACGTCTAACTGCCTTCAGACTATCGATAAACTCATGAGAGCTAGAGGCTTTTCGAAGGAGGCAGCTAGTGCAATCGCAAGAGCAAGGAGAGCTTCTACTATCAAGGTCTATCAATCCAAGTGGGAGTTTTTTAGAGGATGGTGGGGCAGTAGCAACTCTGTAATTCCTCTTCCTGTTACCTCTGTGACTCAAATAGCTGACTTCCTTCTGTATCTTAGAAGGCGAAAGTTTTTGACTTCAACTATTAAAGGATACAGAAGTATGTTAGCTGCTGTTTTCAGACATAGAAAACTGAACTTGTCTGAAACAAAAAAAAAAAAAATAAAGATCTCCAGGACCTTCTCCGATCCTTCAATACCACGAAAGAAGTACAACAGGACGCTCCTGCATGGAACTTGGATGTAGTCCTGAAGTTCTTAATGAGTGAAAGGTTCGAGCCTTTACATTCGGCCTCGTTTAAGGATCTAACTATGAAGACTCTCTTTTTGGTCAGTTTGGCGACAGCCAAAAGGGTTAGTGAGATCCATGCTTTCAGCAAAGTGATAGGATTTAAACATGACAGAGCTGTATGCTCCCTACAGTTAGGTTTTCTAGCTAAAAACTAACGTCATTCACAACCCTGGCCCAAATCTTTCGAGATCCTGAGTCTTTCGGATTTAGTTGGCGAAGAGTTAGAGAGGGTTCTGTGTCCAGTGAGAGCTCTAAAATTTTACCTGAAGAAAACGAAGGATTTACGTGGTAATTCAGAAGCTCTTTGGTGCTCTGTCAAAAAGCCTGCTTTACAAATGTCGAAGAATGTGCTTTCCTTTTTCATTGGAAACCTTATAAGGGAAGCTCATTCAGAATGTAGTGAGGCAGATCTCAAACTTCTGAAGGTGAAAGCACATGAAGTTAGAGCAGTGGCAACATCTGTAGCTTTCAGACAGAACAGGTCATTAAAGAATATAATGGACTCTACTTTCTGGAGAAGTAAGTCAGTGTTTGCCTCACACTATTTGAAACATGTACAGACTCTTTACGAAGACTGCTACACCTTGGGACCATTCGTAGCAGCGAATGCAGTAGTGGGAGAAGGATCTACCCCTACAATCCCATAACCTAATACGTACCTTTTTCCTTCCTTGGAACTGTTAAATTTTTATGGTTGTTTGTGGAGACTGGACGCAGTCTTCCACAATCATTGATTTTCAGTCAGGTGGTCATTTTGTTCCTTGGTAGTGCCCGGAACAAAGGTATTGGATGAGGTCCTGTCACATAGAGGTTATGCACCGGTTGACAGCTCCTTGAGGTCTTCAGCCCCCTGGGTGGATCGCTGGATCTCTTAAGGAAAGCAGACATAATGAGGCAGGAGATCATTAAAGTCAGCTTCCTTAAACAGGTACGAACCCGTAAGTTTGTTTATTAACTCTTATGTCAATTCCAACAATGTTGGCTGTCTCTGACCCTCCACCAAAGGTGTCAATCTGCTATGTATATAACTACCAGGTAAGTTAGATGTTTAGAAATTATATTTTCATAATAAAATAAATTTTTTAACATACTTACCTGGTAGTTATATACTATAATTTAATTCCCACCCTCCTCCCCTCTAGAGACTAGGGGCATGGAAGATCTGAGGAATAGTTGGAATGGTTCCAGGTACCTGGGTAGAGGGCACACAGGTGGTACACCTGACTACCCAATCGGCGATTGTCGCGAGTTTTGAAATTCTGCCGTGACGTCACAGGGACTTAAGCTACCAGGTAAGTATGTTCAAAAATTTATTTTATTATGAAAATATCATTTTCCAAGTCTGCTGGTAACCTGGGACTGCCTTCCTCTTTTTTTTTTTTCTTTGAAACCCTGGGTTTGATATTTTAGGGAGCATGAAGGTGCATATATTGTATAGGAGTGTACCTTTATATCATAAAGGTATTTAATTTCAGTTGACTGTTGTTTTTGGGGCTTTTGGACCCAGGAACAGAGATCCATTCACTCAGCCTCTTTTTCATTCTGGCTGAATTGAAGCAGTTTGCTCCACGAGGCTGCACATATACAAGAGTCTTTCTCCTTGTATGGAATTCAACTTGTGGCAGCAGTAAAATCCAGAAAGGATTCCAGATCAGGTAATAATATTATGAGGTTCATGTGAGACCCCTTTAGCTTGATTTGTAGAGTGAATTTTGTCTAGCTACACTACCCACCATCCTCTTTTCATTGTTGAAAGCAGCTATCTTTAACAGAAAGTAAGATTCATCCCAGATATAAATTTTCACAATAAAACTTATTACATTTGGATACCTTCCTACTATTGAAAATGGACCCCACCCAACCTCCCCACTACTTAGTGAACTGTCAAGGAGATTCTGACAAGAGCTAAAGCATTCAAAACAGTTATCCGGGGTCAGCTATTCAATCTTCTTTTGTTGGAATGCCAACTTGCCTGTCAGCATAAAGGTATAAGCTATCTTTAACAATAGGTAAGTACTATTCAAATAGTAAATTTTATGAAAATTAATATCATCAACAAGTGCAGATAGATAATGTCCAGGCAACTGAATATTCTTTTTGATTTCATAAGGATATGAATTTTTAAATTTTTATCACAATGTTTTGGCTAGCAGTGTGCTCAAATCTTTGTGGCCAGTAAGTATCATTTGAGGTGTAGTAATAGAATTTGGGTGAGGTCTAGCTCTCATAATATGAGAATCATTGTTTCTTGCCATGGTATTTGAATGAAATTTTTGGAAAATCTTTTATATTGTTTGAATAGGCGGTAATTGTAATTGACATACTTGCAACTCTTCAGAACTCATCTCAGTGTGTAGTTAGAATGGCAGTTGCCTCTAAGCTATTGGGATGGAAGGTAATGCCATGTCTGCTTGGGTTCCCTGGCCTAGTACATTCTGCAGTGATTCTGGTCAGTTCCAAGACATGAGTTTTAGGCATAAATGACCCAAAAAATTATTGCTGGAGGAAGAAATATCTCACCAATTGGAATTTCATGAAATTGAATATGGAGAGTTGGGTTCCCCATTCCAGATCCCTGGATGGCTTTGAAAGACACCTTACAATACTCAATGGACAATCTGGATGCACCCTTTTCCTTTATTCAGCCTGATGTGTTGAGTGACCAACCAAGTGTTGATCATTTTGGAGCATAGAATGACCTTGGTAACTCCTTGTTTGCCCCATGCTGATTGGTTTCCCAATCTACTGGCTTTCTTGGTTGAGGTGTCCAGAGAGCTTCCCCCATAGCCCACTATCCTTCTTGAGCTACATATAGAGGTATCATCATTTGATACAAACCCTCCAGCTACAGGCATTGAAGTTAACCAGCAGCTTCTGTGAGAGATGCATACATTAGAAAACTTTGTTTTCTAATGTGTGCCAGGGAAAGGAAAAATTGTTTGTTTTCTTTGATTGTTGTCATAGAAGAGGTCTCTTTCCAGTATTGAGCTTGTTCAACAGATTTAGGACTCTTCATGATGAAAAGCATTGGCGCTGCATTAAACCAAGTCTCTATATTGAAAGGTTTGAATCTCTCTGCTTCAGTGGAGTTGTCATACTCATGAAGAGCTTCAAGCAGTTTTGTCCTCAGGAACTTCCCCCTCTGAAGTGGTCACGACTCTTGCCCTCTGCAACATAACTCAGGTCCTGTGTAAGCCCATAGGGAGACCTTAGGGGCCCTCAAACCAAGATTTTACATTTTAGACAGTATCCATGCTAGCCTTAGCCTTGAGAAAGGCAGTTGGGGGGTTTAGAATTTCTCTTGTCCTTGTTTGCTCCTGAATTTATGATGAAAACCCAGAACCCATCATTTCATGGTGAGAAGTACAGGAGCATTTTGGTTCACTCTCTTCAGGACTTCTTTGGTGGTGATCCAAAAGAGATGCTTTGATGCCTGGTGCAAGCCAAGAGTTACCACCTAAGAAGGGCCAAAGCTCTTAGGGCAATTTCAACGCCTCTTTGTTAGCACTTACTTGTAAACATAAGAAGGAATTGTTTAGGAGTGCCCAATCTTTCTGACTGTGCTGTTATCAAACAGGCTTTAACGCTTTCACCAAAGTGGACAGTCAAATGGTTTGGATGAGAGTTCATGAAGGCAGTGATTGCAGTTTAGAGCAACTTTTAGTAACAACAAATGAAGGCAGGTGTTAGGGTATGTCAGACCATCTCGATTTTTTTCTGACAAAGGAATTTCACCCACAAGTTCCTGGATACCATCTTCTTGGGACCTGTGGTGGCTGCATTTGGACAGAGGTGTTTTGCCTTGGGGACTTGGAGATGTCATAATGTGATTGATTGGTAGTGGCTGGCTACGCTTTCTTTCTTATTTTCTCCCACTGTGGGGCAGCATCCCAGGCTGACTATGAGCTGGATTGGGTGCAGATGCAGGTAACTTACATACTAATTAGTAACCCAGCCATAGGGCTATGGCTTATAAAATGTAACTCTCTGCCCTCTTTACTAATAAGGATAATGGCTGGAAAACAAATGATCTTTCATTTGAACCCATCAATTTTATTGACCAAATTTTACCTGCTTCCAACTTATGTTAACTCTGTTGCTCTGTCATCCCTATGCCAAACCAAATAGGAAGTCATAGGAGTCACTGCTCCCCCACTCACTATCATAACCAAGATTGTGACATTTCCAAGTTGAGGTCAACTTGCCAGTCAGTTTAGAGATGACTTCTTTCTTAAGGAGTGAGTCATATGTAAAAGGCTTTGTTTGTATTCCCTTAGGAGCAAATGACAAATATTTAAAGCCATTTTTATTTTTCATAAGTATACAAACCATTATTTCTGGGCTCAGCTCGTGTCGCTTGCGCGAAATATCCTTTAATCTATTATTTCTAGGGTAAATGTACTAACACATACCAGAGAATAAATAAAATAAAGAAAAAGGTCAGTATAACTGACTCGCTCACCCTCTAGGAGGGTGTCGGTATAAACACTAGGCGAGTGAGACCACTACCACGAGCCAAATGCCAATAGAAATCTCCCACTACAAAACCCTCCAAGAGGGGAGCCGTCCCACAGAGGGAGCAGCTCGTACTACTACTACGCCATCCCATGCTTGCGACTGCTGCGCCTCTAGTGGCCATCCTTTTCAGTTAGCTCACACGAGTCGCACGTGTTATTTTTCTCTCTGTGATTTTCGTGCCCTTTCTTCGGATTTTCGATAATGGAGCGTGTAGCTATTGCAGCAGCTAAGTTAAGTACTCAGTATTTACGGTTACCGAGTTTTTTCCGTCCCCGAGACAGTATTTGCCGTTTTTTAGGTATAGATACGTTTTCTCGGGGGCTGGAAGCATGGCAGCATGGTCCCTGCCGCATGTGGGTTTGTTCTTGGTCTCCCATACCTAGAACATCCCTTATTATTCTACGCTCTATTTACATTATCCGTGTTATTAGGTCTACTCAAGTTGTTATACAAGTATGTATTTCACCTTATGTAGGCTTTTTCCATCCAGACCCTAGTCTAGGTTCTTAGTATCGGCCCCTGACTAGCTTTGAGTGGTAGACTTGCCTTCGGGCTAGTCGTACACTCCTGGATTTTTTCTCCTGCTATTTTACCTTCTCTCTTCATTTTTATTATATTATATATAATGTTTTGTTATTGTTAGGTTAGTTGGCGTCTGGCTTAGCCTAGGTCATAGCTCGTAGAGCCTAGTATACCGTTGATCAGCTCGGTCGCTCCTCATAGCTTCTCTCTGATCAGTTGGTTATAGCCCTATGGGCCTATATGCTACCGCTTTTCAGTTATAGGTTGCTTCCCGGATAGATTCTATCTGATCAGTTGGTTGCCTAGGCTTGGTATGTTACCGCCTCGTGGTCACTACTGATCGCGAGTTAGCCAGTCGCCTACCAGTCCCCCTCCCCCCCCACCCGCTCTTCCCATAGAGTCGGGAGGGGGTGGGTCGGTCTGTCCTTGCTCGCCCAGCATGCCCGAGCCTGCCTCCCCCTCCCCCTCCACGGAGGGGCCTGGGAGTCCGACAGTCCCTGACTGGTTCCGGACCTCTCCGCTTCTCGGCTCGGCCGGGTGGTACGTTGTGGGGGGCTCTGGCCTTCCCCCCCTCCGTTACTGCCTTGTCGCTCCGGGTTAGCGCGAGTCTGTATGTCATCTCGCCCTTCCCTCCTTACTAGAGCTCCTCCCTATCGGAGTCCTGGTATCCAGCGGAAGGGTTTAGTCCACCGTAGTTGGGCCGAAGCATACAGTAGGTCTTTACTAACCGTACCGTATTGCTGAGTTACTACACTCCGCTCACTGGACCTAGTCCGGTTCACTTGCATGTAGGTTTTAAGTTATCTTTAAGTTTATCTTAAGTTTCTTAAACCATCCCCGCCCCTCCCGTCATATTTTACCGGATCTCTCCGGGATTATAGCCTATTCAGGCAATGCAGGGAGGGGCTATGCCCAAAATTTTTTGCCGAGCTCCGCCTCGTAACGGAGTTCTTTTGTCCTTAGTCTGTAAGTACCCCTTTACAAGATACTCATGTGTCTTCCCACTTACAGGCCACCAACTGTGAGCATCCGGGATGTTCCGCTACACTTCAAGACCCTGTGGACACGAAGTTTGCCGGTCCCATGCTCCATGCGCGACTCCGCACGGGGACATTCCAGGTCTGGTACCATGAAACGTGTACCATATGTTATGATCTGGTAGCCAGCTTTTGGAAGGCGTAAGTATTCCACCTCCGCATGCCGCTCCGCTTCTTTAGTACTTAAGTTTTCATCATTATTCTAACTTAAGGCATCTAGTTTAAGTTATATTCTAAGTTTTAGTTTTAAGTGATTCTTAAATCTAAAATATACCCTCTCTTACAGGCTCCGGCGGTAAGAGATACGGCATTGGCTACCCTGCGGGCCTGGGTCGGAGGTTTTGGCAAGAACGCCGCCAAGGGTCAGCCCTACATATTGGAGAAGCGTTTAGCTCTGTTGATCTTCCCCGGGGGCAAGACGACTGGGTACGTCGACCCGGCAGAGGCAGACCCTTCTATTGCCTTTATCCAACAACAGCTGGCGGCCTCCTTAACTGAACAAGACCAGGATATCTCCACGGATGTCGCAACCCTGGATATAAATGTTGAACCTATGGTAGGTATAGACGACCTGTTGGTCGAGGTAAGTAATGCAGGTACCCAAGGGTCCCCCTTGGGATTGACTGTTTCTTCTACCCCTGCAACTTCACCATCCTTCCCAGGCTTTACCGGTGATGAGTTATATACTCCTCCAGAGGCTTCGGTTAGGCCTAAGATCAAGTCTAAGCATATGACCTTGACTAGGACGTCATCGTCCTCGAAGAAGACGTCCTCGTCTTCTTCTTCGCGTAAGTCTCCGGCTCGTAATCCCGGCCCAGACAAGTCTAAAGGGTCTAGCTCCGGCTCAAAGTCCTCGAAAAGTAAGCCTAAGGAGAAATCCCGTACCCCGGCAGTATCACCAGTTCCACTACCTTTGGTGCCTATTCAAAGTCTCCCCTCCACCTCCGCAGCAGCTCCGGCTCTGGACACCAGCGCTGGCCTGTTACAACAGGTGGGTGACTTGGTAGGCTCCCTTAAGACAAGTATGGAACATATGATATCTCGCCTGTCGGACAGGATAACTTCTCAGGACACGATTATAGCCGGCCTAAGAGAAGCCCCTCTTGCCTCTCCCTCAACCTCTAATACTAGCGGATCTCAGCTTCCCCCGTATGACTCGCTGCCCGCTTTCTCCATGAATAATCCTTGGAGAGTAGCGTCTTACGTCCCTTCCAAGATGGTCTCATCTCCATACCGGAGTTCGGAACTCGAAGAATAGAGGACTTCGAGTTCTACCCGGAAGGCCTACGGCCTCCCTTCATAGGTTACGCTAGGCTCACGCCTGCGGCTATGGTTAGAGATGACAGGGTACCAAAGGAGACAGTCCTCTATTCTCGGGACCAAGCCCAACGAGAATGGCTTAGATGTCTAGACGACATGGACTGTTCAAATACTAAGATTCAACCATTCAAGAGTCCCTTTACCATTTTCACGATGGACGAAGGTACCCCGCTTCCTTTCCTTACCAAGATAGCGAGGTCGACCATCTCAGCAGCTCAGAAAGGGGAACCCATGCCTCAGCTGAAAGAAGCAGACCCCACTTCTCCGTTGCTCCCGTCAATTGGAGAATTATGGGAGGACTTGCCTAACACCTTCACAGCCGGCAAACTCAAACCTGACTGTGCTATGGAGCAGTTTGGTGAAAAGCTGCCCAGGCTCCCTGATAGTCTTATTCAAGCGGAGTTTGACTCGAAAACACGACTAGCCAGGTCAATCAACCTGATGGCTATGTCTGAGGTAGCAACCATGGCTTATGGTTCAGAGCCAATTTTTAAGCTTATGACCAAAGCCCTGACTCAAACGGTGCAGTCAGACATGTTCGAGTTTGCCACGGCTAGAACAAATTGTAGAAAGCATGTATTGCTAGAGGCAACCATTCGGCATGAACCGAATAGGCTACTTTCTTCCAACATCTGGGGCGCAGATCTCTTCCCAGAGGCTATGGTAAAGGAAGTACAAGCGGAAGCTACGAGGTTGAACCAAAGCCTTAAGGACCGTTGGGGTCTTTCGGCTAGGAGAAGGCAAGACTTGACACCAAAAGGTAAGGGACAAAAGAAACCTAGACGTTTCCACCTTACCACAAGCAGCCGCGCTTCTCTCAACAAGTTCGACAGTGGTTTTCCGTTAGTGCAGACAGCTCAGCCCTCCACGTTCTAAAGGCCAATCACAGCCTATTTATGTGATATCCCCTCAGCCTCAACCCTCCACCTCATACGCCATCTCTCCAGCTTACAATCCAGCCTTCGAGAGTCAAGCTTCTCAGAAGTATGACCGCTCGAACAAGGGAGGCAGAGGTAAGCGGTCCTTTCGAGAGGATCGGGAGGCCCCTTCAATAGGGGAAAGCACTTCAGAGGAGGTCGAGGGGGTTACCGAACCAATGAGGAACTTTCAGGTAGGAGGGAGGCTGTTTCACTTTCGCCCCCCACGGTGGAACTTCAGCCAGTGGCGCAGAGCATAGTGTCAAAAGGGCTGGGTTGGAGCTGGTTGACGAACCCACCTCCAGCCAGACCTTTCGCCAAGTCCCCTTCCAAGGAATTGACAGAATACGCAAAGGATCTCCTTCAGAAAGGAGCTATAGTCAAAGTCAAGAGATTAAAGTTTTCAGGGTCGCTTGTTCAGCGTCCCGAAGAAAGGCTCAAACAAAAGGAAGGGTAATCTTAGACTTGTCCCGCTTAACTTAGCCATACGCTGCGACAAGTTCAAGATGCTCACGATCTCACAGGTGCGGACCTTACTTCCCGTGGGGCCGTCACCACCTCTATCGATCTTACAGACGCCCTACTATCATATCCCTATTGCAAAGACACTTCCGTCAGTATCTGGGATTCAAGATAGGAGACCAGACGTTCTCCTTCAAGGTAGTTCCGTTCGGACTCAACGTGGCACCCAGGGTGTTCACGAAGCTAGCGGAAGTAGTAGTGCAACAGCTCAGAGCTCAAGGGATTATGGTAGTAGCGTATCTCGACGATTGGTTGATCTGGGCCCCATCAGTCGAAGAATGCAACAACGCCACACTGAAAGTGATCCATTTCCTAGAATATCTAGGATTCAAGATAAAACAGATCAAGTCCAGACTCACCCCAGAGTCAAACTTTCAGTGGCTAGGCATTCAATGGAATCTATCCTCACACACTCTGTCAATTTCCATCCACCAAAAGGAAAGAAATAGCGAAGTCAGTCAAGCAATTTCTGAGTCACAAACTAGCATCAAGGAGAGCTCAGGAGGAAAAGGATCCTCGGCTCTCTCCAGTTTGCTTCAGTAACAAGAACATCTTAATGAAAGCCAAACTGAAAGATCTAACCAGGATCTGGCGCTCTCGAGCGAATGTCAGGTCCAGGGACAAAGCTATCCTCAGTACCTCTGATTCTAAAGAACCGCTTCGGCCGTGGGCAAAAGTCAAGAATCTGTCAGTGTCAGTCCCTCTTCAGTTCCCTCCACCAGGGATTACCATCCACACAGACGCGTCTTTAAGCGGCTGGGGAGGGTACTCCCAAGTCAAAAAGGTGCAAGGAATCTGGTCACACCCAGTTCCGTCAGTTCCATATAACGTACTGGAGGCAATGGCAGTCTTCTTGACTCTGAAAAGATTACGCCCACCAAAGTACTCCCACATAAAGCTAGTCTTGGACAGCGCAGTGGTAGTACATTGCATACAAAGAGGAGGCTCCAAGTCACGTCATCTAAATCACGTCATGATAGCCATCTTCTCCCTGGCAGACAAATTCAGTTGGCATCCCTCCACCCACATAGCTGGAGTAAGAAACGTCATAGCAGACGCCCTATCCCGATCAGTACCCCTAGAATCGGAATGGTCTCTAGACGAGAGTTCGTTCAATGGATCCTTCAAAGAGTCCAGGGCTACAGGTGGATCTTTTCGCTTCACAAGCGAACCACAAACTACCGTGTTATGTAGCCCCAACCTGGACCCTCTGGCTTACGCCACGGACGCCCTGGCTCTGGACTGGAACAACTGGGAGAGGATTTACATCTTCCCCCCAGTGAATCTCCTTATGAAGGTCTTAGACAAACTCAGGACATTCAGGGGTCAAGTGGCTCTAGTAGCCCCAGACTGGCCGAAGAGCAACTGGTATCCTCTGATCCTGGAACTGGGCCTTCGTCCCCTTCGGATCCCCAGTCCCAAGCTCTCCCAGTCAGTACAAACGAAGACTGTGTTCGCTTCCTCAGGGATTCTCAAAAACCCTAAACTTTATGGATTTCATGAAGTTTGCGGCAAAAAGAGATGCGAATATTGACCCTCAGAATATTCTTTTCCTGGAATCCGATAAAAGGGATTCAACTTTGAGGCAGTATGATGCTGCCGTCAAAAAGTTAGCAATCTTCCTGAGAGAGTCAGATATCAGAATCATGACAGTTAATTCTGCTATTTCCTTTTTCAGATCTTTATTTGAAAAGGGTTTAGCAGCTAGCACGATTACGACAAACAAGTCAGCATTGAAAAAGATATTTCAATTTGGATTTAACTAGACTGGACAGATACCTATTTCTCGTCTATTCCTAAAGCATGTGCTAGACTTAGGCCCTCGGTCAGGCCTACGTCAGTTTCATGGTTCTTAAACGATGTTCTAAAACTGGCTTCCGAAACCGATAATGACACATGCTCGTTTATGATGCTCCTAAGAAAAACGCTGTTTTTGTTAAGTCTAGCTTCAGGAGCAAGAATTTCAGAACTGTCGGCTTTATCCAGAGATCCGGATCATGTTCAATTCCTTCCCACAGGGGAAGTGCTACTTTCTCCAGAACGTAGCTTTTTAGCAAAGAATGAAGATCCTTTGATGAGGTGGGAACCTTGGAAGGTACTACCCCTTCCACAAGATGTTTCCCATTTGCCGGTTTCAACCTTGCGAGCCTTTCTATCCAGGACCTCCTCTTCTCATCGGGACCCCTCTTTAGGAGGGAAAAAACAAAAAGGTGGCACTTTATCCACTAAAGGCATCAGGCAACAAATCCTGTACTTTATCAAACAAGCCAATCCTGACTCCTTTCCAAAAGCACATGATGTCAGGGCAGTGGCCACCTCAATTAATTACTTCCAACATATGAATTTTGCTGATTTAAAGAAGTATACCGGATGGAAATCGCCGACAGTGTTCAAACGTCACTACCTTAAGTCCTTGGAAGCTCTGAAATTTTCAGCAGTAGCAGCGGGTAACATAGTTTCCCCTGACTCTGCCTAGATTATAGTAGAAGATTCAGTCCTCCTTTCTACCTGCCTCACCCAACAGTTCGTCTATTCCTGCCTTGTTCATTAATATTCACCTTGTGTCTTAGCTGCTTTATGATTGTATAGTGCCCCTTTTGTCTGGTAAGGGACACTCAAATCTAATTAACATAATGATCTCATAGATGTTATCCCCTTATTTTTATGCTAGGGGATACATCTTAGTACAATGGTTACGGGTTTTGTATATTAAGTCATATACATTCCTAAGATATATTATTTTATC